>NW_023270503.1:20333035-20375448 GCF_011800145.1 Mirounga leonina | reverse complement strand
TGTTATGCACAAACAATGAATCATGGAACACTTCATCTAAAACTAATGATGTAATGTATGGGGATTAACATAAGAATAAAAAAAAATCTTTCATACAGAATTGTTGTGTTAATTACATGGGACAGTATGCATAAAAGCATTTAATGCATTATAGATACTTCATGATTATTCATTGAAATCTATATGGAACGGTAATTGGAAAATCTAATATGTGGTTTAGGAAACATGCCAACCAGGAATTTAAAACATCAACTACCAGACACTCTTTGTATGCCAAGTTATCGTTGTCATGCATCCTGTTCTCTATCCCTTCCACCCTAGCTAATACAATGATGTTTGATTAGCTGATGGGGTTCTGGGTTAGGAAGGTGACATAAAGGAGAGTAGACAATTATATAAACAGATATTTATAGTTTAAGCAAATAGTTGATGTTCACTAACTAAACCTTTTTTTTTTCTTCTTCTTCTTATTCTTATCAGGGAGGAAAAACACCAGGAAGATACTTGAAGGAGAACTGAGATAGGAATCAGAAAGCGTGAAGTCACCGCTTTGTCATTTGGAAGTTATGCGGGCAAGTTACTTGACTTTTCCCCAAATAGGGTTTTGTTTTACTTGTTGTTTTTAGTTTGTTTTGTTTTGTTTTGTTTTTTGACTCTGTAATAGGTGGACAGGTTATCTACCTCACCGGGCTGTTTTGAGAAATAAATGAGATAAGACATACAGAGTGCCTGGTGCAGAGTCAGCCCTAAATTCATGGGGGTTAGCACTTTTAGCTTCTGAGCACTTGGTTTTTTGGATGGATCAGTGAGATAGGGGTTTGAGTCTTGCCTTTGCCACTTACTAGCTGTGTGATCTTAGGTAATTCACTTAAAATCTCTTGGTCTTAGTTTCTTCGTCTTTAAAACTAAGAGACAAAGACTGAGTCTCTGTACTTTGCAGGGTAAATGGGTAGTGCATTTGATGAGAAAATCATTGCGAGACACCTTATGTATGTGTGTATACATATCTAGGTATGTACACCTGTATGCAGGTATATGTGTATATATGTATAAAGTGCATATACTTGTATGCATATCTGTATAAACATGAGCGAGCACATATGTATGTATACACACACACATACATACAGGCCTTGATTTAGACCTTGATTTGGAAATGTCCGAATATTACATAATTTATCTATGGTAGTCCTGGGACTGGGATTTACTGATCAAGGCAAGGGAAGGGCGTCAAAATCCAGGCCGTGCTGTGACAACTGAGGGGAACAAATGTAACCTCTCATTTGTTACAGATAAACATTAATATCTTTATTCCATTCATTAATAATTAATTGCCCCAGACTCTGATTCAAGTATAAATGTACCTTATGAAAGCCCCACAGCAGAGAAATATTGTGCAAAATGCAAAACACCAATTTTATCATAAGTAATAAAAATTCAATTAAGTTTAGAATAAATGTGTGAGTTAGTAACCGAAGCTTAACATAAAGCCATGGAATGTAAATAGATCTTGGAAAACAAAATAACAAGGGTGTGACAATTTATAAAGTGTATGGAAAATCCATCATTCCCTTCCACACTGGCCCACATTACGAGAGAGGGGAATAATCTTTGATATTTTTATTGTGATTTATAGCTGTAACAGTCCAACAAGAAAGCTGAATAGGAGGTTTCTTATACCGAGTGGCTTGAGGGGGAAATAAAAAGTAAATCTCCTAGAATTATTTCTTCCATGTACGTTTGTTGGGGCCTGGAATTTTGAAGTGTTGGTGAGGGTCTTCACTCTAGAAAAAGATCTGTTTTGTAACTATGGACAAGGCCACTTAACTTAATATGTGATTTTCAGTTCACACATTAGAAAAATAAAAACACTGATGATATTATTATTATTATTAAACGTGTTAAGAGAGAGTAGAATGAGGTGTTAGTGAAAGCACTTTGCATATACTGTGGAGGTTAACAAATGTTATCCAAGAGATGATAATGTAACTTGAGGATTTTAGTATCTCTCATTGTTTGTTTTTCATTCATGTAGAATCTTCATGTTCAGATAACTTTGTTCTTCAAAAGAAGAACCTCAGAAAAGGATTTTTTCACAATTCGTGCCAAAATAAAATAGCTAATTTACCGTCACAACCGCTGTTTTTGAAACTAGAAAATGTATAAACAAGTTTTGAAACTAGAAAATGTATAAACATGTATAAACACTTTCTTCAGTAAACTTGAGTTTGTTGCTAATGAATATATTCTAAGGAATAAGTCATAGATTTTCAAAGTAGTTTCTAAGAAAGAGTGTCTGCAGTATTCTGAGCAGTGATAACATAGGTGGAATCCCTGTGTTAGAACATGCTGGGGCTGGAAAGGCCCACTCAGACTACCACCCGCAGCTATCTGCTAATGCCAAAGCTCCTTCCCTAGTTGTGCTCATCACTGATGGTCCAGGCTGTGCTTGCATACCTGAAGTGACGCAGGACTCACTACACACTGTAGCCTACTGTAGTCTACCTTTGGTGACTTATGTCTTTTTTTTTTTTTTAAGATTTTATTTATTTATTTGACAGAGAGATACACAGCGAGAGAGGGAATACAAGCAGGGGGAGTGGGAGAGGGAGAAGCAGGCTTCCCGCGGAGCAGGGAGCCTGATGCGGGGCTCGATCCCAGGACCCTGGGATCATGACCTGAGCCGAAGGCAGACGCTCAATGACTGAGCCACCCAGGCGCCCCGACTTATGTCTTTTGAAAATCCTTTCTTACAAGAAGAAGAAGAAGGTAGCGGGAGGGGAAGAATGAAGCGGGGGAAATCGGAGGGGTAGACGAACCATGAGAGACGGTGGACTCTGAAAAACAAACTGAGGGTTCTAGAGGGGAGGGGGGTGGGAGGATGGGTTAGCCTGGTGGTGGGTATTGAGGAGGGCACATTCTGCATGGAGCACTGGGTGTTATGCACAAACAATGAATCATGGAACACTTCATCTAAAACTAATGATGTAATGTATGGGGATTAACATAAGAATAAAAAAAAAAGAAAATCCTTTCTTACAGTGGAGCTGAAATCTGTTTTCCTGTAACTTTTATTCCAAAATTTCCATCTGTCTTGACTCTCTCCATGCTCTGTTTACTTCTCCTTCAAGTAGCAGATTTTCAGGTTTTTAATGATGTTTTCATTATGTTCTTAATCATTCTTTGCTTTTTTTAAATAGCCTGGCTTCTTCAATCTCCGAAAGTATACCCAGAATTGACTATATCACTTCAAGTGTGTTCTGACCAGAGAGAGTTGTGCATTTGTGTGTTTGCATCTGTGTGTGTGTGTGTGCTGTGTATGTATGCATATGGGTGTATGTCCTCTTGCTTTTACCAGGCTGTAAAGGAAATAATGATGTTTATTTATTTGATAAATATTAATTAGGGTCTTTGTACATGCCAGGTGATGCTCCTGATAGCCAGACATCAAAGACGAGCACAGTAAATAAATTCATGTTCTTGGGAGGCTTATATTTTAGTTGGAGAGTGACAAATATATGAATATGTGATTAAGTATCATATAGATAAGTGTTGAGGAGAAGATTAAAGTAGAGTAAGGTAACGGAATAGTTGATGAGGAGAGGGTAGCTCTTTGAGATCAGGTGATCAGAATAGGCCCTGTTTATGATGTAACTCTTAAAAAAAGTATGATTGAGGTATAATTGACATGCAATGTTATATTAGTTGCAGGTATACAATGTATTGATTCGACAATTCTATAAATGACTCAGTGCTCAGCGTGGTAAGTGTAATCACCATACAAAGTTATTACAATGTTATTGACTATATTCCCTATGCTGTATTTTTCATCTCTGCTGCTTATTTATTTATTTTTGGTGGAAGTGTAGTTGACACACAATGTCACATTAGTTCAGGTGTGCAACGTAGTGATTTGACAAGTCTATACATCACATGACTTATTTATTTCACAACCAGAAATTTGTACCTCTTAATCCACCTTCATCTGTTTCACCCATTTCCCCTAATTCCCTCCCCTCTGGCAACCACCAGTTTGTTTTCTGTAATGATATAACATTTAAAGAGGGTGTAGAACAAAGCAAAGGAATGAACCAGTGGAGCCTGAAGGAAGAGCATTTCTGGCAGAGCTAATAACAAGTGCAAAGGTCCAGAAGCAAATGAGCTTGGCATGTCTGAGGAACCATAAGAGACCTGGGTGCCTCTAGTTCAACATGCCAGAGGGAGGGTGGTAAGAGATGAGGTCAGGGAGATGGGCATAAATCAGATGCTATCAAGCCTTGTAGGCTGGGATAACAAGTTGGGGTTCTATTCCAAGAGGGATAGGGAATCCATTTGGTGTTTTCATCGAAGGCTGTCATTTTGAGATCACTGACTTGGGCTCCAGGGTAGAGAACTGACCCGGGTGACAGTGGTAGGGAGACCATGGAGAGTAGAAGTGGGGAGATCACCTGGGAAAAGTGACAGCTGCAGCTGAGGCAGGTAACAGGTGTTCTGATAACCAATTCCCCAGTGTGTGCGTGTGTGTGTAATGGGGTTCCCCACAAGCAATGCTCAGGATCCCAACTGGTTGTCCTACAATTCAACTCAGTTCTGACGCTGTCTGCCTGGAGGCAGCATCCGATTCCACAGGGGCAGGGCTGAGTCCCACAAGCCTCCCTCTGACCAGTACTTCAGATGCCAATTCTAAGCTCAGGTTGTGACTTGTACTTCTGATCCACTGGCTGTAGATCAGAGGTTCCCACAAGCCCCTCAGTGGGTTCAATTAATTTGCCAGAGCAGCTCACAGAACTCAGAAAAACCTCATTACTCACTAGATCACTGATCTATTATAAAAAAAGATATAACTCAGGAACAGGCAGATGGAAGAGATGCCTAAGGCAAGGCTTGGGGAAAGGGCTCACAAGCTTCCTTGCCTTCTCCAGGCTCGGTTTTCCCAGCACCTTCATTTGTTCACTAACCCAGAATCTCTCTGAACTCTGCCCTTTGGGGTTTTTATGGAGGCTTCAGTACAGAGGCATAATGGATTAAATCATCGGCCACTGGTGATTGACCTCCCGCCCCTCTTCCCTCCCTGGAAGCCTGTGTGTTGGGGAGGAGGGAGGAGGGACTGAAAGTTCCAACTCTCCAATGGCTTCCAAGGCAAACACAGTCCCTCAAGTCATCTCATTAACATAATAAAGGATACCATTCTTGCTCTTATCACTTAGGATAACTCCAAGTGTTTTTGGATCTCTCTGCCAATGACAGCAAAAAGACCAAATATATATTTCTTTTTTTTTTTTAAAGAGAGAAGGTGGGGAGGGGCAGAGGAAGAGAGAGAATCCCAAGCAGTTTCCACGCCCAGCATGTGAGCCTGAAGTGGAGCTTGATCTCACAACACTAAATCATGATCTGAGCCAAAAACAAGAGTTGGAGGCTTAACCTACTGAACCACCCAGGCATCCCCCCAAATATACATTTCTTATGATAAATCACAATATCACAGCAAAAGACCTTGGGGCCTGGAACTAGGGCAAGTGGTTGCATTTGGGATCTATTTGAAGAGTAGTGTTGACAGGACTTGTTGATGGTCATAGGGATGGGAGAAATAGAGGGTTAAGGAATTCATTGTGGAACACATGCGTAACGGTCTTTGCAAACAGGTAAAGAATCAGTGGTCCAAAGAAAAGTGTTACTGACTCGTGAAAAAGAATATTCTGACACATCCCATTCACAGCATGGTGCAACCAATGCAACACTAAACTAAGAACTCCATACTTTTCTAAGCCTTGTTACTTACGATTTAGCCTTGAGCAAGAAATTTCCCATCAGTGGGCACTCAGTTTTTCTACATGTAAAAATTAAAGGGTAAACTATATTTTCTCTAACAGTCCATTTACTTTATTTGTGCAATGTCTCTAAGGATTAAACACAAGCTTTATTTGCTAATAGATATTCTGAACCTCTTGGTGACATTGTTGGTGACTTGGCTTCATAAGGGCCTGTAAGGGAAGTATTTCCCAAGGGAAAAGTGTATAGAATTTCATTAGGAATGTACCCAATGAATTGAGATGTCATTTAAAGCTTACACAGAATCCCATTTTGATGACCTGACCTAATAAAACCAAGTGAATAAACAGAAATTTGCCTCACTAATGCCTTGGGCAGAGGGAAGAGGCTCAATCTAGTTATTATACACCACTATGTGTTTGACAATGTTTCAAGTTCTTCAGCCAAAAGATTAATCTAAAAAGTCAGTAAATGTTTGTTCAGTGGGGAAAGAAATCATGATGATTGAATTACATATTATAGCTTCATTGACTGACAGCAAAAGTACTGAGATATTTGGCCTGGTAAATTGAAACTGTTGCATAGGAAGAAAAAAAAAGAAGAAACCTTGATTGTGTAATCAGAGCATGTTAACACACTGTTATTATTTCAGATACGTGTTTTCTCTCTTTTGCAAAAAAGAAAAAAAATCTGAGAAAGAGTCTTGGTTTGTTTACACGAAAGATCCCATAGGCCAGGATCATGAAATATAAATAGGAAAGCAGCAACAACTAATGAGAGAAGAAAGGTAGAAATGGGAAACATCTGGGCAAGGTGGGAGAAAAATGCGGGAGAGCAGGACGGAGGGCAAATTTGAACACGGTACCACTCTCTTATCTTCCACTACTCTGACTTAGTGAGAGAGAGGGAATAGGAAAACAAATTTCTCCGTAAATCTTGCCAAATTCCTCTTATTAACTCTTTAACTCTTCCTGCCTAGAGAAAAAGTTCATTTTTAAAAAAGATTTATTTATATATTTGAGAGAGAGGGAGAAAAAAACAGAGAGAGAGAGAGAGAGAGACAGCACCCACAAGCAAGGGAAGGGAGAGGGACAAGCAGATTCCACACTGAGCATGGAGCCTGACTCGGGGCTCCATCCCAGGACCCTGAGATCATGACCTGAGCCAAAACCAAGAGTCATTTGCTTAATTGACTGAGCCTCCCAGGTGCTCTCAGAAAAAGTTCATTTGGTAGCCTTCCTTTTAAAGCCATCCATCCATATAAATCAGAAGCGAATTTAGTGTGCCTTTTCACTAGCCTTTTGGTCAGTGGTTCTCAAGCTGCAATGACCACAAGAATCACCCAGGGAACCTGCTGAAAATGCAGATGCCAGGACTCCATCCCCCAAAGATGCAGACTCCGTGCCTGAGGCAGAGCCCCCACTTGACCTTTCTGCCAAGCACCTCAGGTGATTCTGATGCAGGCAGGTCCACAGACCACGTTGGAATATCCATTTTTTAAGAGGCAACAGAGTATGCAGTCAGGCTCTTTCCCTTCACTGTATCAAAGCTGAGCTGAAAAGGACAATTTTTCTGTTACGGGTATTTATCTTTGCTGAAATTCTATAGGTAGAGGGGAACTGTTATCAAACTTGCTGACTGGATAAAATGCAAAATTCAATCCTATGCTGCTTAAGAGAAATGCACCAGGAAAATGAGGGCATTGGTGACAATTTTTATTCCAGCTCAGTAGAACTCAAGGTAAGAAACATTCAGTGGGAAAAAGCTGGTTATTTTATACTACTAAAAGCACACAATAAAGAGGTAACAATTGTGAACATTTATGCACCAATAAAACATCAAATATATAAAATGTTATTTTTAAAAATAAGGAAAATTTTTTAAAATTCTGAGAGGTTTTAATAATTATAAATTGTATAATTGAAATAACCTGCAGCTAATTCTATTCAGTTTCTGCTATATTTAATTTGTATTAAAGGCAACATAAACCTTTTATTGATTTTGGTAGAGTCATAAAAAATTACTCCATGCTTAATTTGGTAGTGAAAAGTACAGCACTGAATGTGAGCAAAACAAAAACAACTGAAAATACCATTTATGTGAAACCAAAGATAAAAAGCCAACGAATGGCCAAGGCTTCAAGTTAATCAATAGCATATAACAATAATCTTGAGAGTGGATTTAGCAGACCCTATGCCAGACATCAAGGGTAATTTTTATCTAAATGGACTTTGAGTGGCTTTACTCTTTTTATCCCTTCAAATGTAATCATGTTTATGTTTCCCACCATATATTTATGGGGTGTGTGTGTGTGTTATACTAATATGGGAGATACTAGTAGAAACAAAACTGATTAATAAAAAATCATTTCTCTTTGCTTCTAGGATATGTAAGTAAAAAAGCAACATAGCCTTTGTGGGGTTTTTTGTTTTATTTTTTTGTTTTGTTTTGTTTTTTTCTTGCAACATGGTCTTTGAATACTTCCCTGTTTTATGGTATGATGAGACGTTATTAGCTAATCTTGTACAACTCTTGTTCAAGATCTAAAATAAAAGAATTTCTCCAAGAGCCTGGTTATTTAAGACCAGAATCTGGTAGGGGTACTCATTGTTCCACTGTTTCTAGACCTTTCCAGTGAACAGAATTGGGGGTGGGGGGTGGGGGGGTATGTATGTTTATGTATATGCAGGTACACATGATCCATGTGTGCACATATACGAAACCATGGGTCAATGCACACATATACATGGGTATTTATTTACATATATTTATATTTAAGATAAAATGCATACTTCCAATTAAAATTTAGAGTTACTAAGTTTTAGACTTAATCTCTTCAATCTTAGATCTATAGAACATTCTGTTACGTCAAAAACTTGGTTTCTAGTGTCACCAACATAATAATTAATGTGTGAAGTTCCAAAATTCATGACTATCTCCCTCGAATGCTATCAATGTTACCTCGAAGGCATGGTTATTAAGATTTTTTTAAAAATGATCTTACTGGGGGCGCCTGGTTGGCTCAGTCGGTTGAGCGGCTGCCTTCGGCTCAGGTCATGATCCCGGGGTCCTGGGATCGAGCCCCGCATCGGGCTCTCTGCTCAGCTGGAAGCCTGCTTCTCCCTCTCCCACTCCCCCTGCTTGTGTTCTCTCTCTTGCTGTCTCTCTCTCTCTGTCAATTAAATAAATAAAATCTTAAAAAAAAAAAATTTTATTTGGGGTGCCTGGGTGGCTCAGTCGTTAAGCGTCTGCCTTCGGCTCAGGTCATGATCCCAGGGTCCTGGGATCGAGCCCCGCATCGGGCTCCCTGCTCCATGGGAAGCCTGCTTCTCCCTCTGCCTACTGCTCTGCCTACTTGTGCGTGCTCTCTCTCTCTGTCAAATAAATAAATAAAATCTTTAAAAAATCTCACTGTTTTTAGGATGTATGTTATTAGAGCTATTCAGTATAATGTTTTACATTAATTGAAATAATTCTTTTATGTACAGCTATGCTACTAACTCAATACACAGCTAGGTTCCTTTGCTTCACTATGATCTTGATTTTTAGGAACTGCTTTTTACATTTTATTTTTATTTTCTCTTTATGTTGAATATTTGATCCTGTGATAAAACATATAAAACAAGATATATTTAGAGATTTCCAGCTTCAATTTCTGTCGCTTACACTCTCTTCCTCCCTCCCTTAGGTTACCATTATATTTATTTTTCAATTTATCAATTATTTGGTAAAATGAGCAAACAGCACACATGATTGTGTACTCTTTTTTTTTAATTTATTTTTTATTCTTATGTTAATCCCCATACATTACATCATTAGTTTTAGATGAAGTGTTCCATGATTCAGTTTGTGCATAACACCCAATGCTCCATGCAGAATGTGCCCTCCTCAATACCCACCACCAGGCTAACCCATCCTCCCACCCCCCTCCCCTCTAGAACCCTGTTTGTTTTTCAGAGTCCATCGCCTCTCATGGTTCGTCTACTCCTCCGATTTCCCCCGCTTCATTCTTCCCCTCCCGCTACCTTCTTCTTCTTCTTTTTTTTCTTAACATATATTGCATTATTTGTTTCAGAGGTACAGATCTGAGATTCAACAGTCTTGCACAATTCACAGCGCTTTCTCTGATTGACTTATTTCACTCAACATAATACCCTCCAGTTCCATCCACGTCGTTGCAAATGGCAAGATCTCATTCCTTTTGATGGCTGCATAATATTCCATTGTATATATATACCACCTCTTCTTTATCCAGTCATCTGTTGATGCACATCTTGGCTCTTTCCACAGTTTGGCTATTGTGGACATTGCTGCTATAAACATCGGGGTGCACGTACCCCTTCGGATCCCTACTTTTGTATCTTTGGGGTAAATACCCAGTAGTGCAATTGCTGGATCATATGGTAGCTCTATTTTCAACTTTTTGAGGAACCTCCATACAGTTTTCCAGAGTGGCTGCACCAGCTTGCATTCCCACCAACAGTGTAGGAGGGTTCCCCTTTCTCCGCATCCCCGCCAACATCTGTCATTTCCTGACTTTTTAATTTTAGCCATTCTGACTGGTGTGAGGTGGTATCTCATTGAGGTTTTGATTTGGATTTCCCTGATGCTGAGCAATATGGAGCACTTTTTCATGTGTCTGTTGGCCATTTGGATGTCTTCTTTGGAAAAATGTCTGTTCATGTCTTCTGCCCATTTCTTGATTGGATCATTTGTTCTTTGGGTGTTGAGTTTGGTAAGTTCTTTATAGATTTTGGATACTAGCCCTTTATCTGATATGTCATTTGCAAATATCTTCTCCCATTCTGTCGGTTGTCTTTTGGTTTTGTTGACTGTTTCCTTTGCTTTGCAAAAGCTTTTTATCTTGATGAAGTCCCAACAGTTCATTTTTGCCCTTGCTTCCTTTGCCTTTGGCGATGTTTCTAGGAAGAAGTTGCTTCGGCTGAGGTCAAAGAGGTTGCTGCCTGTGTTCTCCTTTAGGATTTAGGATTTGGATGGACTCCTGTCTCACATTGAGGTCTTTCAACCATTTGGAGTCTATTTTTGTGTGTGGTGTAAGGAAATGGTCCAGTTTCATTCTTCTGCATGTGGCTATCCAATTTTCCCAACACCATTTGTTGAAGAGACTGTCTTTGTTCCATTGGATATTCTTTCCTGCTTTGTCGAAGATTAGTTGACCATAGAGTTGAGGGTCCATTTCTGGGCTCTCTATTCTGTTCCATTGATCTATGTGTCTGTTTTTGTGCCACTACCATGCCGTCTTGATGATGACAGCTTTGTAATAGAGCTTGAAGTCCGGAATTGTGATGCCGCCGGCTTTGCTTTTCTTTTTCAATATTCCTCTGGCTATGCGGGGTCTTTTCGGGTTCCATACAAATTTTAGGATGATTTGTTCCATTTCTTTGAAAAAAGTGGATGGTATTTTGATGGGAATTGCATTGAATGTGTAGATTGCTCTAGGTAGCATTGACATCTTCACAATATTTGTTCTTCCGATCCATGAGCATGGAATGTTTTTCCATTTCTTTGTGTCTTCCTCAATTTCTTTCATGAGTATTTTATAGTTTTCTGAGTATAGATCCTTTGTCTCTTTGGTTAGATTTATTCCTAGGTATCTTATGTTTTTGGGTGCAGTTGTAAATGGGATGGACTCCTTAATTTCTCTTTCTTCTGTCTTGTTGTTGGTGTATAGGAATGCCACTGACTTCTGTGCATTGATTTTATATCCTGCCACTTGACTGAATTCCTGTATGAGTTCTAGCAGTTTTGGGGTGGAGTCTTTTGGGTTTTCCACATAAAGTATCATATCATCTGCAAAGAGTGAGAGTTTGATTTCTTCTTTGCCAATTTGGATGCCTTTGATTTCTTTTTGTTGTCTGATTGCTGTGGCTAGGACTTCCAATACTATGTTGAATAGCAGTGGAGATAGTGAACATCCCTGCCGCGTTCCTGACCTTCGGGGGAAAGCTCTCAGTTTTTCCCCATTGAGAATAATATTTGCTGTAGGTTTTTCATAGATGGCTTTTATGATATTGAGGTATGTACCCTCGATCCCTATACTCTGAAGAGTTTTGATCAAGAAAGGATGCTGTACTTTGTCAAAAGCTTTTTCTGCATCTATTGAGAGGATCATATGATTCTTGGTCTTTCTTTTGTTAATGTATTGTATCACATTGATTGATTTGCGGATGTTGAACCAACCTTGCAGCCCAGGGATAAATCCCACTTGGTCATGGTGAATAATCCTTTTAATATACTGTTGGATCCTATTGGCTAGTATTTTGGTGAGAATTTTTGCATCCATGTTCATCAGGGATATTGGTCTGTAATTCTCCTTTTGGATGGGGTCTTTGTCTGGTTTTGGGATCAAGGTAATGCTGGTCTCATAAAATGAGTTTGGAAGTTTTCCTTCCGTTTCTATTTTTTGGAACAGTTTCAGAAGAATAGGTATTCATTCTTCTTGAAATGTTTGGTAGAATTCCCCTGGGAAGCCATCTGGCCCTGGGCTTTTGTTTTTTGGGAGATTTTTGATGACTGCTTCATTTTCCTTAGTGGTTATAGGTCTGTTCAGGTTTTCTATTTCATCCTGGTTCAGTTTTGGTAGTTGATACATCTCTAGGAATGCCTCCATTTCTTCCAGGTTATCTAATTTGCTGGCATAGAGTTGCTCATAATATGTTCTTATAATTGTTTGTATTTCTTTGGTGTTGGTTGTGATCTCTCCTCTTTCATTCATGATTTTGTTGTTTTGGGTCATTTCTCTTCTCTTTTTGATAAGTCTGGCCAGGGGTTTATCAATCTTGTTAATTCTTTCAAAGAACCAGCTCCTAGTTTTGTTGATCTATTCTACTGTTCTTTTAGTTTCTATTTCATTGATTTCTGCTCTGATCTTTATGATTTCTCTTCTCCTGCTGGGTTTAGGCTTTATTTGCTGTTCTTTCTCCAGCTCCTTTAGGTGTAGGGTTAGGTTGTGTACTTGAGACCTTTCTTGTTTCTTGAGAAAGGCTTGTATTGCTATATACTTTCCTCTTAGGACTGCCTTGGCTGCATCCCAAAGATTTTGAACAGTTGTGTTTTCATTTTCATTGGTTTCCATGAAATTTTTTAATTCTTCTTTAATTTCCTGGTTGACCCATTCATTCTTCAGTAGGATGCTCCTTAGCCTCCATGTATTTGAGTTCTTTCCGACTTTCCTCTTGTGATTGAGTTCTAGTTTCAAACCATTGTGGTCTGAAAATAGGCAGGGAATGATCCCAATCTTTTGGTACCGGTTGAGACCTGATTTATGACCTAGGATGTGATCGATTCTGGAGAATGTTCCATGGGCACTAGAGAAGAATGTGTATTCCGTTGCTTTGGGGTGGAATGTTCTGAATATGTCTGTGAAGTCCATTTGGTCCAGTGTGTCATTTAAAGTCTTTATTTTCTTGTTGATCTTTTGCTTAGACGATCTGTCCATTTCAGTGAGGGGGATGTTAAAGTCCCCCACTATTATTGTATTGTTGTCGATGTGTTTCTTTGCTTTTGTTATTAATTGCCTTATATAATTGGCTGCTCCCATGTTAGGGGCATAGATATTTACAATTGTTAGATCTTCTTGTTGGATAGATCCTTTAAGTATGATATAGTGTCCTTCCTCATCTCTTATTACAGTCTTTGGTTTAAAATCTAATTTGTCTGATATAAGGATTGCCACCCCAGCTTTCTTTTGGTGTCCATTAGCATGGTAAATGGTTTTCCACCCCCTCACTTTCAATCTGGGGGTGTCTTTGGTTCTAAAATGAGTCTCTTGCAGACAGCATATCGATGGATCTTGTTTTTTAATCCAGTCTGTTAGCGTGTGTCTTTTGATTGGGGCGTTTAGCCCATTTACATTCAGGGTAACTATTGAAGGATAGGAATTTAGTGCCATTGTATTGCCTGTAAGGTGACTGTTACCATATATTGTCTGTGTTCCTTTCTGGTCTATGTTGCTTTTAGGGTCTCTCTTTGCTTAGAGGACCCCTTTCAAGATTTCCTGTAGGGCTGGTTTTGTGTTTGCAAATTCCTTTAGTTTTTGTTTGTCCTGGAAGCTTTTTATCTCTCCTTCAATTTTCAATGACAGCCTAGCTGGATAGAGTATTCTTGGCTGCATATTTTTCTCATTTAGTGCTCTGAATATATCCTGCCAGTCCTTTCTGGCCTGCCAGGTCTCTGTGGATAGGTCTGTTGCCAGTGTAATGTTTCTACCCTTGTAGGTTACATATCTCTTCTCCCGAGCTGCTTTCAGGATTTTCTCTTTGTCTATGAGACTCGTAAGTTTTACTATTAGATGTCGGGGAGTTGACCTATTTTTATTGATTTTGAGAGGGGTTCTCTGTGCTTCCTGGATTTTCATGCCTGTTTCCTTCCCCAAATTAGGGAAGTTCTCTGCTATAATTTGCTCCATTATACCTTCTGCCCCTCTCTCTCTTTCTTCTTCTTCTGGGATCCCAATTATTCTAATGTTGTTTTATCTTATGGTATCGCTTATCTCTCGAATTCTGCCCTCGTGATCCAGTAGTTGTTTATCTCTCTTTTTCTGAGCTTCTTTATTTTCCATCATTTCATCTTCTATATTATTGATTCTCTCTTCTGCCTCATTTATTCTAGCAGTTAGCGCCCCCATTTTTGATTGCACCTCATTAATAGCCTTTTTGATTTCTACTTGGTTGGATTTTAGCTCTTTTACTTCTCCAGAAAGGGTTTCTCTAATAACTTCCATATTTTTTTTCAAGCCCAGCTAGTATCTTTAAAGTGATGATTCTGAACTCTAGATCTGACATCGTACTAATGTCCGTATTGAGTAGTTCCCTGGCAGTCGGTACTAGCTCTTGTTCTTTTTGTTGAGGTGATTTTTTCCGTCTTGTCATTTTGTACAGAGGAGAATAGATTAATGAGAGAACAAAATGCTAGCAGAGTAACCACATCCCCAGAAAATATACTCTAAACAAATCAGAAAAGACCTGAAGCAGTGGGAAAAGAAAGGGAAAGAGAGAAAAAAGAAAAAGAAAAAAAAAAAGATAAAGATAAAAACAAAAACAAACAAAACAAAACAACAACAACAAAAGGAAAACCAGAATGTGATCAAATATGATCTATATAGTATATAGATCAGTGCCACACACTAGATTTGGGGTGTATTTTGGTCTTTTAGAAGAAAGTGCCTCCCAAAATTTTAAAGAAAGAAAAACTTATATATGTACAAAAATAAGGGTTGATATGATGAAGGGATGGAATATGACTGTAAAAATGGAAATTATAAAAAATGTTATAAAAGGAATTGATAAGAAGTTGTTTGAAAAAAGAAAGAAGAGGATTTAAAAAGAAAAAAAAAAGGGAGAGGATGTGATCAGGCAGGGGAATAGAAAGCACCATATACTAGAGATTTAGGGTATATTTTAATCTGTTAGAAGAAACTATCTCAAAATTTTAAAGAGAGAACAACTTATATATATAAGCCAAAAATATGGGTAACTACTATGAAGGGATAGAATATGACTCTAAAAATGAAAAATAAAAATGTTTTGTTTTTTTTTTTAAAAAGGGATTGATAAGATGTTGTTTGAAAAAGGGAAAAAAAAATTCAAAAAGAAATAATAAGACAAAAAGACTGTTAAAAAAAATTAACTTTGAAAGACTAAAGAATCATGGTAAAAAAGCCGTGAATTCTATGTGCAGTATTCCCCCAGTGCTGGAGTTCTGCCGTTCTCATTGATCGGTAAACTTGGTCTTGGCTGACTGTTCTCGCCGACCTTCTGGGGAGGGGCCTTTTGCCTTGTTTTCCAAATGTCTCTGCCGGAGGCGGAATTGCCCCGCCCTTGCCCCCTCCTGGATAAGTAATCTGCTTGGGTTTGCTCTCCGGGGCTTTTGTTCCCTGCGAGCTTCCCGTACAGCTTTGGAGGCGGATAGTGAAAATGGCGGCCTCCCAATCTCCGCCCCGGAGGAGCCGAGAACTCGGGGCCCCGCTCCTCAGTGAGCCCCCAGAGAAAAGCCTCCAGTCACTCCCGTCTCCCCGGTCTCCGGCCGCACTCCGTGCTCACCCGGCCTGTGACCGCGCGTTTCTATCTCTGGCACCTGACCCCCGGTGGAGTCTCCAAACCCAGCAGATCCCTGTGGTGCACTCCCGCACGGCTCCTCCTGGGGAAAGAAGGTGCGTGTCCCCGGATCTGCCGCTTGTTGGGTCCCTGCTGGAGGAGCAGTGGCCCGGCTGTGCCGCGGATCACGGTCAATGGCGACCCCGAGCTGAGAGCCCGCGCCTGGGCTCCGCCTCTGCAGCTGGCTTCCCGGCTCCGATACCTGGGAGCTCTGCCGCACTCAGGCACCCCGGTCTTTCTGTGACCCCGAGGGTCCTGAGACCACACTGTCCCGGAGGGTTCCACCCCCCGCTTAGCCACCAGAGTGACGTCCCTCGGCGGAGCAGACTTCTAAAAGTTCCGATTTTGTGCTCCGCGGCTCTATCACTTGCCAGAAGCGGCCGATGGAGGCCCCTCCCCCGCCGTCTATCCTCCCGAATATCGCCTCGGATTCACTTCTCCGCACGTCCTACCTTCCAGAAAGTGGTCGCTTTTCTGTTCAGAGAGTTGTTGCTATTCTTTTCTTCTATCTCCTGTTGAGTTTGTAGGTGTTCAGAATGGTTTGATCCCTATCCAGCTGAATTCCTGAGAGGAGACGAAATCCAGGTCTCCTACTCCTCTGCCATCTTGCTCCGCCCCCCATCTTGTGTACTCTTTTTAAAGACTTTTCTCTACCTTGCATTTTTTCACTTAATGATACATCATAGAGACCCCTCTGTAGTGATAAATAGAAGAAATATTGCATTTCTTGTTCTGAGTATTATAATTTCATACCTATAACACAAATCAATCTCCAAATCAATAGATTATTTCAGTTAGGGACTCTGATCAAATTTGGTGCCCCCAGTATCCTAACTTTAGTAAATGAAACTGTGTTTGAATGGCTTGCGTCTTATCCTGACATCCGTCCCAAGAAATCCAGTCCGACTCTTGCATAGAGAGGCTTTTCTTGCTTGGTGCATTTGCTTTATTTTCTTTTGAATCAACAAATGCTTATTGAGAACTTCGTGCCGGTTACTAGGTATACCAAGATACATGAGTTGCGTTCTGGCTTCAAACAGTTCAAACGTGAGCAGAGAAAATATACCTAAGAGGGCCGATATGGTGTGGGAAGTGCTTGGCATGTGGTGCCTCATTTCCCCTGATGGCTTTGGTGATGGTACAGCCCGTGGGGGGCAAGTCGACAGACTGCAAGGGGCGTCTGGTTGGGCTTTCATGCTGGCTGGAAGGTACAGGGAGAAACACATGGTAGACATTTAATAAATAGTAATGTTTCTCGTCTCCCCTCTCACTTCCCCAAATAATTTCCTTCCTGTAGAGCTAAGTGTTATTCCATCCTCTGACTCACCATTCTCCAGAACAGTCACACTCTCTGCATTAAGTATTATCTGCTCAGGCAGTCACCCCATTTCTATTAGGTTATCATTTTGAACCTCTCCTTTCGGGGCCTCCCCTTCCTTCCTACCCCTCCTTTCCCTTTCCCTAATGCTTCTGTTTTATAGCTTTTCCAGTCATCCCCACTGTTTACTCTTTTATTCTGATGTAACCAATCCCACTCATACAAACTCAATTCATTCCAAAAGGAGACTTAATGTGCCATAAAACTAACAGGGAGATTGCTCTCAAGGTGGGCAATAAGCTGACACAGCACACAGGTAATATTTATACAGCCATCCTACTTCAAGAAATACCAGCCACCGCACTGCTTGCAAATCACAGGGTAATTATCTGCTTTAGGTCCTTAATCACTGAAGCGAAGCCCTTCATAAGTAAACACAAATAGCGAATGTGAAGCTGGATGCGAAAGACAAATGAGACAAGGGAGAGACACCCTCTGGGGGCGAGGCCAGGAGCGGTGGAAGGGGCCCTCCCTGCGGTCTTTCTGGAGGCAATCTAGCACCCTGGTCAATATCAGGGTCTCCGAACGCAGAGAGGCAGGGGTTTAAAGAAGGTCCTGACCCTGGGCCAGTGGCTTCGGCCAGGTGTTCCTTGCTTTTCTTCCACAGAAGATGGCCATGATATTCCTGCCTTACTGATTAGTGGTAAGGATGGCATTACACGACGTACCTAAAGTGCTGGTACTTAATAGACACACACATGTTTCTTCTAATCAGTATCGTCTTTGTCTTAATCTATAACTACCAAGTTTTTGTTGTTGTTGTTGTGTTTGTTTTGTTTTGTTTTAACGAGGGTTTTTTTTTCATCTGGGGGAGTCCCAGAAGAAGCCACGATTTGCACCAATCCTCGCAGATGCTCCTGGACTGTTCCGGCAGAGAACACCTGGGCTGTCAGGATCACCCTTTAAAGAGCGGCACGTGGGGATGCACTTTCAGCTTGCAGGTGCCACCGACGTACAAATGCGGGTGGAAGTCTAATGTTTGTGGGGAGGCACAATGGTGCCTTTTCAGAAGCTGCGCTTCAACCCCAGAATCCGCATCGGGTCCCGGCTGAACATCCCTGAGAGCCAATGTCTAGAGCCTCACAGCACATGTTAGAGACTGCTCAGCAGTGACCTCACCCCAGCCCTCCAGTTTTCAGTATGGAATCAGAAGGCTTAATTTTGCAAGCAGGGAATTTGTTCCAACAGCTCCAAGTCTTGCTTTCAAACTCTCAGATGCTTAAAATGCAAACAGGAAAAAAACAACTTTAACCCTACTAAGCTTTACCGCTACAGTTAAGAAGTCCCCCTTTATGTGTATTTTTCCTTGTCATCTTTGCTGTAATTTCTGTTGGATACTTATTCCAGGCTGGAGAACCCTAGGCATTTGGAAATAGGTTCAAATTCGAGAATGGGCCTTTTGACCATCTCAAGATAGACCCTTCAATTATAAAAAAAATGACTCTGTGAGTCTTACAATAGTAATAGCTCTCATTTATGGAGGGTTTGTTACATGTCAGGTTCTGTAGTGAGAACCTTGTATTAATTCACTCACTCCCCTCCATTACTTGTGGAATAGTTACGATTATTTTAATTTTTCCCAGTTTTATTGAGATATAATTGGCGTACATCCCTCTATGAGTTTCAGGTGTTAGCATGAAGGTTTAACTCACATACATTATGAAGTGATATCCATAGTAAGTTATGATAACGTTCATCATCTCATAAAGATACAATAAAAAATGATCGTTTTTATCTTATAGACGAGGAAACTGAAACATGAGGAGTTAAGTAGCCTTTCCACGATTATACAGCTACTAAATAGGAGCCCGGGCATTGAATGCTGGTTGTGTGGAGTAGACAAAGCCTGCTCACCTGTCAATTATAATATCCTGCCTCTTCTGGGGAAAGGAAAGGTACACTCTCTTCAAGAGCTCAGAGGAGTGGGGACGCCGGGGTGGCTCAGTCAGTAAAGGGTCTGCCTTCGGCTCAGGTCATTCATTATCTCAGGGTCCTGGGATCGAGCCCCGCTGAGCGAGGAGCCTGCTTCTCTCTCTGCCTCTGCTGCCACTCCCCCTGCTTGTGCACTCTCTCTCTCTCTCTGTCAAAGAAATAAAATCTTAAAAAAAAAAAATAAAAAGAGCCCAAAGAAGTGATTGTTCGGAAGATGAGCTGTAAAAAGCAAAATGCAATTTTCAGTAGCTAATAGTATTATTATGTTATTTATTTAACTTTATTGACATATAATTGACATTAGTTTCAGGTGTACAACATAATGATTTGATATGTGTCTATATTGTGAAATAATCTTTACGATAGGTCCAGTTAACATTATTTACTTTTTATTTTGAGAATTTTAAAGTGTTTATTCTTGTGTGTTTTTAAATATTAAAAGAGAGTTATTGCATTGGGTCCTGATTCAATTGGCAAATTCGACAAGAGTGAGGGATTTCAAAAGATTCTTTAGATTCTATATCTGGTATAGTTAATAATATATAGACGTCCAGAGCTGGAAATGACCTAAGAAATTATTTTCTCTTACCGCTCTCATTTAGTAAATAAGAAATACCTGTGGAATGAAGTGGTGTGCCCAAGGACACAGGCAAAGTAGAGACCAGAACTCTGCTCCTGATTCCCAGTGCTGTTTATTTTCCGTTTTTATTCACCTTTTAGATAGGTTTGAATTTTAATAAATTAAACAACAATGCATCTGGTATTGATATAGACCAGGTAAAGAAAATTAGGACAAACCTTGATATGAAGATGATGGTTTCTATATTTTTTAAGAAACCACACTGGGCTGGTCATATCCAGCTAAATAGAATTTAGACATAGGGATATGATGATCTATTAAGCAGAGAGGAATAATCCATGATTATTTACTTTAGTGACCCACAGTGAAGATTTTCATTGTTGCTGAACTTATTCCCTTGTGTTACAGGGAAGAAGGACCTAAGACCTGCCTCCCATATAAGTAACACCGTGTACTGGAGATGTCACTCAAAGGTAAAGTAGTGCACGTCACACATCAGTGGACTGGGGTAACAAGTACTATTTTCACTTCATGTAAATGTTACGAACAACATGCTTGGTTGATTTTAAGAGTAGATGGAGTCACTTCTTATAAACATTCACACTGCGATTTCTATATCTGAAACAAATTCCACTGAAATCCTGTTAAAAATTGTAGTACTAATGCTGTAGCAGGTAGAAGAATACATCCCTTCCCCAAAATGTCTATATTAGAATATCTGGATCATATGAATATGTTTCTTAATGGTAAAAGAGACTTTGCAGATCTGATTAAGGGTATGGACTGTGAGAAGAGAATACCTTGGATTATCCAGATGGGCTCAATCTAAGCACAGGCATACTTAAATGTAGAAGAGGAAGACAGAAAAGTCAGAGAGATAATGACAGAAGAAAAAAGAGGGGGCACTTCAAGCATGGAAAGGATTCAACCTGATGTTGCTGGTTTTAATGATGGAGGAAGGGGACCCCAAATTAAGTAATGCAGGTGACCTTGAGAAGCTGGGAATGGCCCTCAGCTGACACTCAGCCAACAAATGGGGACCTCAGTCCTATAAACACAAGGAATTTAATTCTGCCAACAATTTGAATAAACAGGGGAATGGAATCTCTCCTATTGGCTTAGGCTACTCAGGGTTCATTGAGTCAATCCAATCCAATCTGTAGAAATGAGACAGGAGGTGGGGTAGTTTCCAAAGGAAAGTCGGGGTCTTCTTCCCAGAAGGAGGAGAAATGAATGCCGGGCTGAAAATGACAGGCATCCTAGAAAGTAGGTCCCTTGCTATTCAAAATAAATCACACATCTGCTTTTCCATACATAAAACTCACCCAAAAGGAGAAGGTTCAAGTCCAGTATTCCTCCTTAGCTGGTATGTAACTCTCTTGGCCACGTGGGCACGTAGCCTCTCCTTGTCTTTTGATATATGTCTAAATTATACATGTATCCACACCCATGTGGATAATCCAGCACACTGTGAGGTGTCGATGGTATAAACCTTCTCTTTGGAGAAGTAGATATTGGTAAATAATATACTATAGTCCCGTTTCCATGAGGCTTATCACATACTGTAGGTCAGAAAGTTGGTCAGCTGATCCCTGATAGAGGAGGGAATTTCTTGGTCAATCTGGTAACCCGGCGTTCTGTTCTTTGGTAGATTCTTCCTTTTTTCATTGCACTCTGTGTTGATATCGTAATATGGCCATTGGCTAGAATTCCCTTTCTGTCTGTGGGTTTTACCTCTTTTGCAGCCTTTATGACACAATGTGAGTTCAGGGACAAGGGGATTCTTTTAGGGGTTAAACAATCACAACAGACAAGCTTGTGGGGATTTTTTTGTTTTGTTTTGCTTCATTTGTTTGTTTTTGTTTTGTTTTGTTTTCCAACACAATTCTGTGAACTGCTCGGGATATTTTGGTCTATTTACTTCATTCAAACTAGAGAGCATGGTGAGCCATAGTCTCTGAGCCCCGAACCTGATAAAGGAATTGTGGTTTCTAGCAACTGACCTCAGATAGTTTCCTGCCTACTTTTCCAAACCTCGCTTCAATGGCTTCCAAATTGGGCTGTGCATTCGGACAGTTGAAAGCAATTGGTTAGGGAAGGAGAGACACGGATCTGCTCCTTGTCACAGACTCACCCAAGCTGCATCTTCACATGGAGATAATGTGTTTTATGGTCCAGCTTTCCCCAACATACATTTGGGAAATGACTTGCAAATTTCTATAGGCCTGCTCATTTTTTTTCCACTTGAAAAAGTTGACTTTTCCTATTTGCCACCTAGTGTGGGGTGGATATGAGGATGAGTGTGGGAAAATTCCACAGTGAGCTTAAATGTCCTTGATTGGAAGCAAAGTGCTTTCAAACACTACAAAAATGTTATCATTAGAGCCAAACTTTCAGGGAGGTGGGGGGAGTGAATATTTATATTCAGTTAGCAATGAGGTAAAAAGTCTCCTTTCTTCTCATTAGTGTGTAACATACAAATGCGTTATTATTTTAAAAACTGCATCTGAGGATTTACTTTCCCTGATGACTTTAGTGCATTTATTGTGACAGTTCATATACTTGGGATTATTTCTACCATCTTATTTTGTGCTTTCTATGCTTTCGTCTTTCTCTTTCCTTTTTCACCTTCTTCAATGAATTAAGTAGTCTTTTTCTTTAGAAGATTTTATTTATTTATTTATTTATTTATTTATTTATTTATTTATTTGAGAGAGAATGAGCAAGAAAGAGAGAGCATGACCAGGGGGAGGGGCAGAGGTAGAGGGAGAAGTAGACTTCCTGCTGAGCAGGGAGTCCCACAAGGGACTCCATCCCAGGACCCTGAGATCATGACCTAAGACAAAGGCAGACACTTAACCGACTGAACCACCCAGGCACCCCGAATTAAGGAGTCTTTATTCCCTTTTTCTTTGTTATTGTTTTAGAATTTATATGTATATGTGTATACGTATATATACACATATATGTATATACACACACATACTCCTATGCATACATATGTGTATATTTTGTGTGTGTATATATATATATTCTTAGATGTGTAACATGACTAAGTCTAAAGTTAATGAATATTTTACCCTCAATCAATACAATAACCTTAAAATGCTTTAAGTCACTGACCTTACATATTGATTTTTGTCCAGTATTCTTATTCCTCCATGATTTCATACACTCAAAGTTACAATTTGTTATGGCTTGTGGGACATTAGATTATTGCTCAGTAAGAACAGCTATCTTCATGGGCAAAATATGATTCCCTGTCCCTGAACTCTGGGATCTGTCATGTGACTTGCTTTGGCTCATGAGATATTCATAGACGGGAAATGAGTAGAGCTTGACAAGTTTGTACAGCAGGCTCCTACCTTTCTTCTTCTTTTTGTTTTTGAAACATGATTCACTTACCTTAAATTCACCCTTTTAAAGTGCATGACTCAGTGGTTTTTAGTGTATTCACAAAGTAGTGCAACCATCACCACTATCTAATTCCAGAACATTTTCATCACCTCAAAAATAACCCCATGTCCATTAGCCATTCTCAGTACCCGCTTTTACCAGCTCTCGGTGAGCATTTTTCTTTGTCTCTACGGACTTGCCTATTGTGGACATTAAATGTAAAAATGATATCCTACAATATGTGACTGGCTTCTTTTACTTAGCACAATGTTTTCAAGGATCATCCATGCTGCAGCATGAGCCAGCACTTGCTTTTTTATGGCTGAATAATATTTCATTGTATGGATATGCCACATTTGCTTACCCATTCATCAGTTGATGGGCATTTGAATTGTTTCCACTTTTTGGCTAATACAAATAATGCTGCTATGAGCATTTATGCATAAGCTTTCATGTAGACCTGTTCTCAATTATTTTGTGAAATAGAGTGGAAAATTGCTACATAATAAAGTAACTCCATGTTTAACTTTTTGAGGAACTTCCAAACTATTGTCCGAAATGGCTACACTATGTTAAACTCCCACTGATAATAGTGTGAGGGTTATAATTTCTTCATATCTTCATCTCTACTTGTGATTTCCATTTTTTATTATATTTTAGAAAGTGTGAAGTAGTAGCTCATGGTTTGGTTTGTGTTTTTCTGATGAATAATGGCGTTGAGCATTTTTCATGTTCTTATTGGCCATTTGTATCTCACCTTTGGAGAAATGTCTATTTAAATCCTTTGCCCATTTTAACATTGGGTTATCTTTTTATTATTGAGTTGTGAGAATTATTTTCAAATTATTGTTAGTAGATCCTTATCAGACACATGATTTGCAAATATTTCCTCCCATTTTGTGAGTTCTTTTCCTTTTCTCGTGTCCTTTGATATACAAAAGTTGTAATGTTGATGAAATCCAATGTATCTGTTCTTTGTTTGTTGTGTTTTTAGTATCATCATATCCAAGAAATCATTGCTAAATCCAAGGCCACAAAGACCTATTTCTCTGGAAGTCTTACCAGATATATGGTAAATCTTCTCTCTAGCTCCCATGCCTCTTAACTTCCCTTTTATATTTTTTTATCTTTTAATTTTTCAGTGTTTCATGATGAGTAGTTTTCTCCCATGTATTCTCCAGCTCTCTGTGATTGTGTCCAACTTTTTCTTTAACTCATTTGTTGAGTTTTAATTTAAATGATAAGGTTTTCTATTTCTGAAAGTATTAGGTGGTTATTTCTCAAATATCTCTGTCCTTTTTTTCATAGACCTACTTATATGCCTTAATTCCTTCTTTTATATTATTAGTCATTTTAAACATAATCATTTATAATTCCAGGTTATTCTACAATCTGATTTTCTTGGTAGCCTAATTCTGTGTGTGTATATATATGTGTGCATGCATGCATGCGTGTGCATGTACTGACTTTTGCTCATAGTTGCTTGTTTCCTCATGACCGTTATATTTTTTATGTAAGAGCACCCTTACACTGGCCTTCCCTGTGGAAATCCTGTATGATCTGGCTATGCTATTCTTAAGTGGTTTTGAGTTTTCTTTGGCCTAGAGCTTTGACGTATTACAAATTGGGATTGATTTAATAGTCTATTCTTTGTGTAAAAGTGCACACACCATGCAGGTGGCATACATTCGCCCACAAATCCATGTGTTACAGTTTCACAGATATGAATTTTTAAGGGAAATCTGTTTTCTCATTCAAATACCAAGGAGATTCAGACGAAGTCTTTTTGATATATTTTACTAATCCTCCTGTCCAAGGTCTCGGCCTTATGTAGAAGTCAGTTTCATTTCCCTCTTTCCCATTGGCCCAAGGTTTCATCTACCATGGTAATAAAATATAAGAATATAAAACACATCATTGAGACTGACAGTACCTCCTCAGGCCATTGCAACCTCTGCTCCCCTGCTTACATTTGTAGTTTTCTATATTCTCTTTATATCCGATCCCTGAGAATTTCTCCTACTTACTCAAGATTTTAGCTATGAGTTTAAAGGATATTCGATATATTTGTTTAGACTTCCTAAAGTGTTCTTAGTGAGGACATTTTCTGGTTATCTAGTCTATCGTTTTGGCAAAACTGGAAGCCTGAGAAATGTGCTGAAGACTAAATTTTGGCTGCAGAAATATTTCAGGATCAGGCTAGCTGTCTACAAATGTATACAAGTTGTTCTCTTATGAAAAGAACGTTCACAGGTTTCCAATCCTTAAGGGGAAATCACTCAAGCTGGAAAGCCTATTATAGGATGCCTGCTACAGGATGCCAGTGTTTTACCCAAACACTGATTTTTGTTCTTTTCTTGATATAGATCTTAGAACTATGTGATAGACTACTTGCAAACAATTGCACACTGGTTTGTTTGGTCCTTTAAGAAAAGTGGGTGAAAATTAACTTAGCACATCTCCTGTTAGGATCATATCTGAAGTTCCTATTGTCTGTGACCACTACTCAAGTGTCTCCTAGGAGAGTGTTCTCATTCTCTCTGTCGCTCTGTCTGTCTCTCATATTAATGAGCTGGCAACAATTCCAGATTATAGCATTGCAAGGAGAGGCCCATTGAGATTGGTGGCCTTGATAGTTTCATCCATTTGATTTTGCTTTTTAACTGGAATATTAGAAACTTACTATTCTAGATTTTGATATTTTAGATAATGTTGTGTTTGTACATTTTTATGATGTCTTAAGAATGAGAGACAATTATATTGAATCTAGAATTATAATTAAGAAAGTACCACCTCCAAGAAAAGTAAAGGAGGATCTTCCAACTGAGATGGGCAAATAAGTTATGAGTCTCTTCCCTCAATTTTAAACACAGGGAAATCCTTGATGAAAATGATGAGATTGGGGTGACTGGGTGGATTAGTCAGTTAAGCGTCTGCCCTCAGCTCAGGTGATGATCCTGGGGTCCTGGGATCGAGCCCTGCATCAGGCTCCCTGCTCAGCATGGAGTCTGCTTCTCCCTCTCCCTCCTCTACCCCTTCGTGCTCTCGCTCTCAAATAAATAAATAAAAATCTAAAAAAAGAAAGTAATGAGATTGTAATAATTATCACCGTAATTTAAATATAGAGCCAAGCTAAATATTTTTTAAAAATATTTACAAACTATTCCAATGGACATGTAATCCCCAGAGGTACACGAAATTGCACGGCTCATGGGGCACCCTACAGAGAATATATGCCAAAACAGCTGATGTCTAAACATATTCATAGAAACTGGCATCAAGGTCTCAGACCCCTTATATAATTGGAACAGGAGCTATGGTTTCTTTTAAAACCCAGAAAACAAGAAGTGAGGCCCTTATGTAAAAATTCAACCTATCCCCTCAAGGGTACTTCACAGAAAGGAAGGAAGTAAACTCCCCCAAGTCATGGGTATATACAGAGTTAATCGTAGGAGATTGAATGAAAAACACTGAACTGCATATATGACTGTAAGGCTTGAATTCTTATACCATCCTTTTGTGCAAAAGCCCATTGATAGAAAACTAATGTAAAAACTGGTCTGGACCTCATTAGGCCCTAGCATGGGTTTTCACAGAACTGCCCTTTAAGGGCTTCTCCAAACGCAGGAACACCCGCAACCCCCTTAGAAAACAATTCTGAGGGACCAGTGATGATCAGCCCACAGACAAAACTTACAAAGCACACAATTTTTCATACAATGCTATGAAAAATAGCCAACCGATGGGGCAAATTAGAGAAATCATGGGCAATGAATTCTGAAAAATAGAACACTCTGATATGGGTATTCATTATGTGTAAATGTACAAAGAGATAAAATAAGGTGCAGAGACAATGAAGAGAAAGAGGCAATTGGGGAAAAAAGACATATTTGGAAAGGAGTTAAATACAAATTTACAGAAGATAAAATGAGCAAACAAAAAAACACCTCAATAGACGAAAGAAGAAACTAAACATAGCTTAAGAGAGAATTCATGGATTGGAAGAAAAAGATTGATGAGTAAATACTCTACACTGGAACAGAGAGATAGAAAGATGGAAAATGTAAGAGCATTTGATAGATAAAGAGGAAGGAGTAAAACACCACAACCTAATTCTACTCAGGTTTCCAGATCTGAACTCTAGTTTAAATACTTGAAAAGAGGTGGAGCTAGAATTCAACTCTCAGTTTTCCTGAATGTAAAGCCTGGGCGCTTAAGCCCCATGTGATACCCTCTCTTGGGTGCTGAGCGGGTGTGCTGGATTTGGAGAGACAGACTCAGAGGAGTTGTCATTGCCTGGTGAGGCAGAATTTGTGGGTGAGAGCTCTCAGTGATGCCAACTCACACCCATACACATCTTTATAATTTACAATATTTGTCCCATTTTATCCTCCCAACTATCTGTCTCATGTAATACAGAGATATGCAAGAGAAAAATACCTCATAGGTAAACAAAGCTAACAATACATTTTTACACCCTGAGTTAATGCTATTTACATGGTATTCACGGTACTTTATGGTCATAATCATCATTTTGCAGATGAAGATGATGAGCCTGATAAAGGTTCTTTGGTTCCCAAAGTCACAATTTTTTTTTTTAAGATTTATTTATGTATGGAAGAGAGAGAGCGCTCATGCACACGCACGTGCACATGGGTTGGGGGGGGAGGGGCAGAGGGAGAGAGAGAATCTCAAGCAGAATCTGTGATGAGCAGGGAGCCCGATGTGGGGCTCGATCTCACAACCATGAGATCACAACCTGAGCCGAAACCAGGAGTCAGATGCGTAAGCGACGGCACCACCCAGTTGCCCCCCAAAGTCACATTCTATGAAGCATCTAATCTGACTCGAATCAAGATCCTCAGTTTCCAAATTCTAGGCTATTTCTATTATAAAATACTATGGCCACAACTGCACGCTACTTTACCCTAACCTTGCTGCTAAGTCATGCTACTTCTGAAAGGAAAGTTGAGATTTCAACATGAATTTCTGGAAGCGATGTCCTAAATGGCAGCTCCCCAAATGGTCCCCCATGGTGAAATGACAAAGAAGATGGGGAGCAAATCCGATATCTCTGTGTGCCAGTTACTTCCCCGCCTCCCACTCCCGCTCAAGTTACCCACGGAGCTCCAGGAGTTGTTGTCTCCTTTTAATCTGGCACCGTGGGAATTGGAATCCAAATGTATATACCGCATTAAGGATGACCCATGTCATTAGATTACACCTGAATTACTGGTCAAGATTAAAAACTGCATAAGCAGGGGCACCTGGGTGGCTCAGTTGGTTAAGCGACTGCCTTCGGCTCAGGTCATGATCCTGGAGTCCCTGGATCGAGTCCCGCATCGGGCTCCCTGCTCAGCAGGGAGTCTGCTTCTCCCTCTGACCCTCCTCTCTCTCATTCTCTCTGTCTCAAATAAATAAAATCTTTAAAAAAAATAAAAATAAAAAAATAAAAACCGCATAAGCAAAGAAACCACTCATCAGTGGCCGTGTGTCTGGCAACAGGTATGACTCTGCTCCTGCTGAATGAGCAGGACCACGCCTCCTCGGTTAGAGAGGCAGGTGCAAGTTCTGTCTGCCCCTTTCTAGTTCTCGGGGTTTTGATTATTGAAATCATCGAGGTTCTGCTTCCTCTTCTGTATTGGATATAATCAACAATTTTGCTTCAAAGAGTGGTTGGTTGTGAGGGTCAAGTAAGTGTCATACATTTTATGAACTGTTGTGCGGTCTTAAGTATTTTTCTGTGGCCTGGGCAGAAGTTCCGTCTTGCCAGAAGGACTGTAAGACTCTCAGCTTATGCCTCAGACATACATTTGTTTCCCCTCCGAGAATATGGAGTAGATGCTAGGCTCTCAGTATTTACTTACTAAAATCATGGAACTAATTTGTGTTCTCTTATTAGTTCGTTGCATATTTATTTCCTGTCCATTCACCACCAGAATATCAGTTTCATGAGGGGACGTTTACTTGTTTTGTTCTCCGCTGAATTGCAAACACCCTAAAACACGGCCTGGCACACATGGACAATCATTAAATATTGAATCATGAATGAATGAAAGAATGAATGATGCTCACTGAACTAGGAGTTTCTAGAATGGGAATCCAATATAATTTCTTTTTTATATTTTTAGCACCAACTTCCTTTTCTCACCCATTTGGCACTTAACTAATTGTTCCTGGATGAATTTTTTTTTTTTTTAAAGATTTTATTTATTTATTTGAGAGAGAGAGAATGAGAGAGAACACATGAGAGGGGGGAGGGTCAGAGGGAGAAGCAGACTCCCTGCCGAGCAGGGAGCCTGATGTGGGACCCGATCCAGGGACTCCAGGATCATGACCTGAGCTGAAGGCAGTCGCTTAACCAACTGAGCCACTCAGGCGCCCTCCTGGATGAATTTTAAAACCCTCACAAACTGGTTTTGTTGCCTTCCTGTCCATTCTCACCATCTTCACTCTTATTCAGGTACAAACTACATCACACTCAGATTATTTTTGTAAGTGTCCTATTTCCTGACTCCACTCTTTCTTCTCTAGTCCATAGTGTACTATGCTGCCAGAAAAATCTACCTAAAACACAGATTTCAGCTTGTTAACTGGCCTGAAAGTCTTCAACGGCTTCACATCATTGTACCTCTGAAACAAATAATACATTATATGTTTAAAAAAAAAAAAAAAGAAGAAGAAGAAGAAGATAGCATAAGGGGAAGAATGAAGGGGAGGAAATTGGAGGGGGAGACAAACCATGAGAGACTATGGACTCTGAAAAACAAACTGAGGGTTCTAGAGGGGAGGGGGGCGGGGGGATGGGTTAGCCTGGTGATGGGTATTAAAGAGGGCACGTTCTGCATGGAGCACTGGGTGTTATGCACAAACAATGAATCATGGAACACTACATCTAAAACTAATGATGTAATGTATGGGGATTAACATAATAATAAAAAAATGGCCATAAAACTAAAACAAAAAAAACAAAACAAAACAAATCTCATTCTGACGTTCAGAACCCTCAACAGTAAATCCATCTGACTTTTCATTCCCTTCCCTATGACCCCCTCCTGCTTCTGAAACCTCTATTCCAGCCGGCCTGTCTACTCCTTTCATGTCTTTAATTTTCTCACTTTTGCTCCTTTGATCATGTTAGTTAGCACCTAAAATGCGCTTCCTCCATATCTAACATGGCTATGAAATCCAGCAACTTTTAGTTGTGAACGTTCTGTCCTAAATCATGGGATGTTTATCCCATAGTCCCTTTTGGTTCAATTTAAAATTTATTTCCAGTAAGATCGTACAAGATGGCAAACAAATCTTGTTGTTTGTTTATGTTTTGCTTATTTATTGATCAACATGCACTTTCGGAAAAGAGTTGAATTTCTTTCTCAGGGTTGTGGAAAGCTATTGGAGTGATTTTAGCAGAAGAGTGACATGATCTAAGTAATGTTTTAAAGCACAGTGTCCCAGGGCACCTGGGTGGCTCAGTCGGTTAAGCGTCTGCCTTCGGCTCAGGTCATGATCCCAGGGTCTTGGGATTGGGCCCCGCATGGGGCTCCCTGCTCAGCGGGAAGCCTGCTTCTCTCTCTCCCTCTGCTGTTCCCCATGCTTGTGTGCTCTCTTTCTCTGTGTCAAATAAATAAATAAAATCTTAAAAAAAAAAAAAAATGGCAGTGTCCCAAGCGCAGCAGTACTGACATTTTGGGTCAGATAATTCTTCGTTGTGGGGAGTATTCCTGTGGGAAGTGGGAATGTTCAGCAGCATCTGAGGCTTCTACCTACCAGATGCCAGTAGAACCCCCATCCCCCACCGTGACAGCCCAAATGGCTCCAAGGCATTGCCAATGGTCTCTTGGACGGCACCCCACTGAGAACCCTTGTTTTAAACAACCCAGTGCCCCCCTCAGCTGCTCTGTGGAGAAGAGAACAAGGGAGAGAAGCAACGGTAAGATACCCTCACCATCTGTTTTCTCTGACCTTGGATGTGAGGCAAGGAGGAGAGAAAAGAAATGTCCATGAGCTTTACTGTGATCTGAGCAGAGATAAATAAGGTATCAATAACTGACTCCTCTCTGAAAGGTGAAGAAGAAAATGTAACAGGTCCAAATAATCTAATGAGGAAGTTTGTGCTATTATGTGAGGTCTAGTTGAGTACACATGTTATACTGTAATCTGAAAACAGAAAATAAATAATTTTACAAGTGTTCCTTTTCTGCCTTGGAAATTCACATTTGTCCTTCTCTGGGGACAGACTGAGATTCAGGAAAGCAGTTTTCAAAGTTTAATTGAGAATAAAACAATAACTTACATCTAAGAAATGTTTAGAAAGTACCACCACCATTGCCATTTTCAGAATTTAAAAGGTTTTGGGGGGCGCCTGGGTGGCTCAGTGGGTAGAGCATGCAACCCTTGATCTCAGGGTCATGAGTTCTACCCCTGTGCTGGACGTGGAGCCTGCTTTAAAAAATACAGTACAGTAAAATAAAACACAAAGAATTTAAATGGTTTTAATCTTGATTGTTTTTGAGAGATTTCTTCCTGAAATCAAATGTGAATAGGAATTCTTCATTACAGATGACAGGAATATCAGCTCTCATTTCTTGTAGCCTCTGACTGGGGTAACTATTTCTCCTTAATCCTACCCTGCACCCCAGGACACCCTGCACCCCAAATCCAATCCTGGCTCTGGGCAGGGGAGATAGAAGGAGCTCCCCGTCATTTACTCTTTGGCTCAGTTTTGAGTAGGTATCACTTCTGGTTCTAAGCCAACTTTGGCATCAGCTTTCCAGTGCTCTGGTTTCTCTCTTTTTTTTAAATCTCTCCTAATGCTTGGATTTACTGTGTTGTAAACCAATTCTCCTCACCTTGTCAAAATCCTTGCCACTATTTTTCTGATAGCGGCTGCTGGATTACAGTACACTTTTTATAGTTTTTTATTTTTCTTTCTCCTTTTCATTGAGAAAATGAAGGTATTTTCTATAATAACTGAACTTTTGCAATCATAAACAAGTTTTTGAATTATTCGCTGGGAAAAAAATGGAGACAAACATTTATTACAGAAAGACACAGGCCTTTAAAGATATTAGGAGTTTAGATCTGAGTGGGGAACTCTTATCTCCAGCTCCATAATAACAGAGATAATAGTAATGATAGCAAGCATGATAGCACCAGGGATACGGCAGGGCACATTTTTATGTTCCATTCATCCTTTCCAGCTCTTTTTTATTCTTTATAGTATTGGAGGTGTTCGGCAAGGAAGAGGATGAAACAGAGACTGTGTTTGTATAATAATAATGCACTAACACAATGCTCAGAGAGAAAGAGAACACAGGCTAGAGAAGACGTTGTCTGTCTTGAATGGGATTCCCTCCTTAGCAGAAGAAGGGCATATGGTCACCATGCAGAGCATTAAGTCTGAAGACCGTCTCTTTCCCTCTCTCTGGGCTGGCACGTGGACTCTTACAGAAAGGACTGATGCTAACTAAGGAGGAAGGATGAGAGACCAGTGATTCAAGAGGCTCCAGGGCACCCATTGTATGAACTGCTAAATGATTGCAAGAGCAAAGCAAAGGACCATTTTGCTCCACCTCTGGTCTCCGTGAGTTCAAGGTTGCCTGCCAGAGTTTTTTTCCCCCTGTTGGTAGTAGACTGCACTTAGGCTGCCTCCCACAAGCTAAGGAGGAACCACCACCACTCCCAGGAGAACAGCTAACATTCACTGAAGGCTTATTTAAAGTCCCTCACCAGGCCTTCTTCTGTGCCCTCGCAAAACCTGATCTTTATGCAGGCTTTCTTCTCCGCAAATTGGAAAAGCCAGAGCCAGCTGTGTGTCCCGAAATACCTTGGAGACGTTGCTGCCAGGGGAGTTCATGAGTGGGGACCAAAATAGGGCTGACGATTTTTTTCCTAGGAGTCTGACTACCCAAGGGGCTGCCTGCTCTGCGTTGACGTGGCTTTGTTCATTTCTCCGTGACAAGAGACTCGTGGCTGTCAGGACAAGATCCTTGGAAGCCCAGGGCTGAATTTGAAGGCAGCTTTCCCCTTGCAGGCTCTAACCAAATCCTTGTTCTCAGAGGATCGGCCTTGCACAAGCTCTGAGAGGGGCCCGCTGGGCTGGGTGATTGCCCAGTCTTGTCCCAAGTGCGGAATTTCACTTGGTGGCCTCGCAGAAGGCCGATTAGAGGGGGTGCTGATGACACCTTGAAAACCTGGCTGCAGATGTTTTGGGCCGTCTCTGGGGATGCCTCCTCTTCCTGAAACGGCAGGGCACCCACTCCTCTCCCTGCACACCCCCACCCCTGCTCCCTCTACCCATTACCACTAAGCACCACCTTGAAGTTTTATGACTTTACAACTACTGTTTGGTGAGCTCCACCTGAAGGGAGATAAATCCTCAAAGTGAAGGCAATTTGTCAGCGCAATATTAAAACGAAGTGTGGAGAAGAAACACTTCAGCAAAAGCCAAGCTCGCTAACCTTTCAAAAGGAAGTGTATTTAATTTGAGCTGAATCAGGAAGACTGTTTGGCTGTCTTCTGTATTTATAAGCATTATGTGTAGGCTTCATGTTACCCCAAAGTCTGCTTGTAATCCTGTCCCTCTGCAAAAAAAAAAAAAAAAAAAAAAATGTCTTCTTGAGCTGTAAGCTGCATTCTGAATTCTCACTAGTCTGCAATGCTTGTATGCTTGTTCAACCCACCTTAGGGCCATTTCCTGAATGTTACTTCCTACCTCCATCTTCCTACCCCTTCCTCAACCCTTACCACGTCACGCAAAAGAAGGCTGTTAGATATACCTCAGAGATGGGATTTTTAATATAACATCTTAACTCATGTTCCTGTCCCCAGTTTCCACCTCTCTTGCCAAAAAGCAATACAAACTATTCTCCACATAGTTGTGAAAGTGATATTCCAAAAATATCTAATCACATTGCTCTCCTGCTTAAAACTTCTATGGCTCCCTATTGCCTACAGAATCGAGTCTAAACAACTTATAATGGAATCCATGGTTGTTCTCTACCTCTACCCACAGCTGTGTTGTTTCATAGCTTCCATGCCTTCCATGATTCTGATTGGAATACTTCCACTGTTTAATCTCAGGACTGGGGAAGTCCTATTCATCCTTCAAACCCCACGCCAGCACTCATCTCTTTTAGGACATCTTTTCTGACTTACTGTCTGTGTATTTAATCATTTCCTCCTCATGATTATTTCTGCCTCTTGTACCTGCTTGTAGTGGTGCACTTATTGGGTATTATAATTGGTTTATCTCTCTCCTACTCAGTTATAATTCCTTGAAGGTAGATTCTATGTCTTACTCATTCCTGTGTCTTCAGGTTTTAGCATAGCACCTGCCAAACTGTAAGCTTTCCACAGTTAATTCTCAGATTGATTTATGCTTATTCACATCTCTAATGGATATGTGGTGGAAAATAAGACAGTATACAAACATGAGAGAGGAAATACGGCTTGAGTGGTGGAATCATAATTCAGATATGGTCATGCTAGATTGACTCCATGGTTTCTTCCACTCAGATAAGCTGGAGGAGGTGACCTCTTGCTTTTGAGCTCAGTGAAAATGATCATGTTTCTCTTTTGATGTCCAGTGTCTTCTTTCCTGTTCTTCCCTCAGTTTTCTCTCTCCTTCTTAGAACTAGAGGGCACTGCCCGAGTGTCCTCCTTCCTCATCCCCCATTTTTTTCTGCAGGTCTCATCCTGAGAGCATGACGTCAGGTTAATGCAGAAGGGTCCCAGTTTATACCTGTTGACTAGTTTCATCCTGAAAAGTGGACCCCTTCACTCTCAAGTTTTAGGATTTGGACAAAAAAAATTTGTGTACATTTGCATACATGCACAAGTAGGGATGGAGAGAGCAGAGACAGAGTTTGAGGGGAGGTGGGAGGGAAATGAGGACATGGCTTATGTTTCATGAAGAAAGGGAGGAAGAGAAGCCACCTCTTGCAATAATGGTGGTAAGTAATACTTGTGATGTGATGTGGTTTTAAATTCTTTTTTTTAAGAGAGAAAGAGTGTGTGCAGGTACGGGGGAGGGCAGAGGGAGAAGAAGGGAGAGAATCTCAAGCAGACTCCCCACTGAGTGTGGAACCTGATGCAGAGCTTGATCTCACGACCCTAAGATCACCACCTGAGCTGAAATTAAGAGTCAGGCGCTTAACTGACTGAGCCACCCAGGTGCCCCTAAATTATTTTCATGTTCATGATCTCATTGGATTTTCACAACCTGATGCATTAGATGGAACAGGAAATAGAATCCTTGTTTACAGATGAGGAAACTGAACACTCAGCTGGCCCAAGTTTGCACAGTAAATAGCAGCCCCAGGATTCAAATCTACATTTTTCTAATTATAAGTCTGCTACACTTTTGATGTTTCTACTGTGATTTCATAGCTGTGTATGTTTAATTTGTGATGAAATTCAGTGACTAAAGAATGGGAACTCATTCTGGTAATGTTCTGCCTAGAATTTGTTCCCTTATGGCTGAGACCTAGAGGGGCGGTAGCTGTCCTTTCCCCACACCCATCCTAAGAGTCTACTGTCCACAGTGCAAGAAAGAGTCTCAGATCTTGCAGGGCACAGAGACTGAAGAGAGACACATTTCTAGCCCATCCCAGGTATGTGCCCTATAAAATATAAACACAGATAGCAATTGAGAAATTCCTTTCATGAAGAGGAGCTTGTAGTAGATGCTATCCAGTGTCTGGCTTCTATTCCCTAATCATCTTCTCTGCTGCCATCCATGACCCCCTGCCTGGGGCTTTATTATCTATAATGGCAAGCTTCAACCACATGCTGGGCAGGCTGAAAGTGCTGGGGAGTTAACACCCCTGGGAGCAGAGTTAACCCCCTTGGGTGTGGCTCTCATCAATGACTAACAGTTGTCAGTAGATAAATACCCCGACTTCCTCCTCCCCTCACTGAGGGAGCATCCACTCTGAGGCCTGTTTGGCACCATCTCCTGGAGTTCCCCAGGGAAACTGAACCTGAGCTGCCCACAGGGGGAGCCTGCTTATTCGGGTACCCTGTGCTGACTCCCTTGTCTTCTTCATTTCACTTCCTCACCTCCCTCCTGGTGCTTCCTGGTATCACCTCCAAAATAAACTACTGGTGTGGACATTCAAATCTCAAAGTCTGCTTCCAGGGGAACCCAATTTAAGACTTTCTTCCTTAAAAACTTCAAGCACTTGCAGAAAGAGAATGTTGGAGTTCTCCGCAGTGAATACATCAGCATGAAGTCAGAAAGCAACTGGTCCGCACAAAGTAACTTCCCTCAGACTGAGCACAGAAGACCAGCGTCAGTGGAGGCCAATGACCAATGGTCAGCAACTATTAGAGAGGCGGTCTGTAACTTCCTAGTTAGATGCCTACTAATTCCAGTTTGTTATTTATATGTTTATGTTTGTCATCAAATTCTACAGTGGCGCATGTTGCCGTCCCAGTGTTCTCAGGTGACCCTGTGTGCATCTTCCTACTCAGGGCTAATTCTTCCTCCACCGGTGTGGTGATCTCATCCTGCTTACCTCAGGGACCCTTCTGCATTTTCTTAATCTGTCTTTTGTTCTTGTAGTTCCCTCTTTTCACGCTCTCCTCATCGCAGGAGTCTTTATTGTGTTACAAAAATGATGCTGGGAACTTGGGATGTTTTCTCCCTCTTCCAGTCAAGATTCTTAAAAAGAATAGATTCCTCTCCCTCTTGTTTCCTCATCTCCCACCCACCTCTCAGCCCACTGCAATCTGGCTTCTACTCTTACTACTTGACTGAAATTCCTTTTTGGAAGGTCAAAGGTCACTAAGGATTGGTCAAGGTGAAATCCAACTCTAAATGTCCAGCCCTTATAACACTTGACCCCTTCACAGCAACTGACAGTGCAGAGATGAAAAGTAATATTACACGTATAGTAAGTGCTTGGTAATGTCATCTATTATTATTAAGATTATTGCTAACTCCCTAACTTCTTGAGACCTATCCTAAGGCTTTCTGGAAACAACTTTGGTTTGTTTGCTTGCTTTTCTCTTACCCATCTGATCTCTCTTACTTCATTTCCTTTACTTGATCTTATGCCTTTGCTTACTTTTTTAATGTTGTGTTCTCCAGAGTTCTATTCTGTGCTTTTCTCTCCCTACGCGTGTCCCAGGGAGGTTCCATTTACTTCTATAACTTCAGAAATTCATTTCTCTAGTCCAGAATTTGTTTTAATGAATCATGGATTTTTACTTCTGATTCTTTTATGAATATCTCTACCTGGATGTTTTAAAGGGCTACCCAACTCAACATATGCAATGTGGAATTTCTTTCCTTTGTTATGCCTGTCTACCCCTCTCTGCTACTCCTTTAGTATTGCATATCATGAATGGTACCACCACCTCCATAGAAGCCCAAGCCAGAAACCTCCATGAATTCCTATTTTCTTCCTTCTCACACACCAACCTCCCTCCCATCACCTCTAGTTGTCTATAATAGCCCATAGATAATAATATTTGAATATCTCTCCAACCCGCTTCCTCTTATCCAGTCTATAGACATTACCTGAGCCTTAGGTCTCATTATATCTTTCTGGTAAGATTGCCCCAGCAAACTTCTCAACTGCCTCCAGATAATACTTTACAGCCTGATGCCAGAGAATCTCCTCTAGTTTACTAGTTTCTAGTTTCTAGTTTCTAGTTTACTGTCTCATGCCAGAGAAGTATTCAAAACTATAATTCTTTATATAATATGATGTCTATAATATGAACTCTATTGATTGTAACACACACATGAATATAACACCCCAGGCCCTACAAGAATTTTTATGATCTAGATGTGGGCAGCTCTGGCGCCCCATAAATTGCCACTTCACAAAAATATACACAACCATACAAAATTGCTTAGTGACACACCCTGGGTTTGTGTCCTGGGCACTCTCCTCCACTTACCCCTCATCCCCACTTCCCCCAAAAGTAAGAATTACTAATCCTATACTACAGTGTACATATATCCCATATGGCCAGTTCTATAGCATATTTAAAATAACCGATTTAAATGGTTGTCTTTCCTAGTGGCCTTTTGAAATCCTCAGAATAGGATATTTTATAATATTCTCCATTAAACCACAGGGCTTATCACAGTGCTCAGTTCACTCCAGACGATGAGTTCAGTCATTTTCATCCAATTCCTGTTATCTATCTAAAGACTTATCTACAGAAGTTCTTCAGGAATTGTTAAGAACATAATAAATACATGAGGACAAGAGTTTCCGTCCAATATGAACAGATGAGACTCAACGGGGAGTTGGGGTCAGAGGCTAAGGGGTCAAGTCTTGAATTCGACCAGATTCTCTTACTGTGAATTTAGACAAGTTATTTACATAAACCCTCTAAGTTTAAACTGGCTCAGCTTTAAAGTCAGGCTAACAATTCTTGCCTTACTATCCTATTGCACAGATTAAGTGAGATCATATGTGGCAAAATAACTTCATAAATTGAAGAATGCTTTAAAAATACAAGATATTATGATCACCACACATAAGTGGTTTACTGATACCAAAAACACAGTTTCTCGATCATTTGGAATGATTTCAACTGCAAGAAACAAAACCAGAAAAATGGTGGCTTTAGAAACAGAAGTCTGTTTTTCTCATCAACAAGAAATATGGAGGTAAATAGTTGGTTCAGCTGGTTCAGTAATGTGTCAGGGACTCAGGGTCTGTCTCTATTTTTACTCCATCATCTTTAGCGCATTGGCTTTTGTCTTCATGCTTGTTACCTCGAAGATGGCTAAAGCAGTTACAGACTTGACATCTTCATCCACAGCAGAAAGAAAGGAGATAAGGGAGAAAGCACAAAATCCATTTGTTTTCTTTATTAGGAAGCACAAGCTTTTCTGGAAGCCTCTGTCAGACTTCTGCTCCCATCTCATTGCCTGGAACTCCCATGGCCACTCGGAGCCCCGTGGAAGACTGGGGACTTCAGGTGAGCAAGGAAGAAGGAGCTTGAGAGTGGATGTTGGGCTTGCCGGCTAACAGTGTTTGCAACAGATATTTTTTTGAACACCTCAATTTTGAACCAGCTGTTGAGAAATCAAGCATAGCATTGTGTTCTCAGAGAAGCTTCCAGTGTGTAGGAGGTAGTTATCATTAAGGGTGATTAAGAGTCAGCATGTCTTGGCTCAGTGGGGTAAGCAGCTGACTCTTGATTTCAGCTCAGGTTGTGATCTCAGGGTCCTGAGATTGAGCCCTGCTATTGAGCCTTGCATTGGGCTCCATGCTCAGCAGGGAGTCTGCTTGAGGTTCTCTCTCTTCTTCTCCCTCTGTTCCTCCCCCTGCTCTCTCTCTCTCTCCCTCTAAAATAAACAAAAGAGTCAGCATGTCTTTTCGGTTGTCTGGTCTTTCAGATCTCAATAAAATTTAAAGATCATAGTGTTTTCCCTGTGGTGGAAGAGGAAGTCACCCTAGCTCTATACTTTGCCTTCAGGAAATGCACCCATTAGAAGCTGATCAGGAACGTTAGAGAAGAAGGGTGTAGTCCAGTGTAGACAGATAAACACAAAAGCATTATAGTTGGGAGAAGATTTAGAAACAGGAAGGAGGTGCCAGAAGAAAGAAAAAAAAAATGAAGACAAAACAAAACAAATGAACAAACAAAATTGAAGTTTCATTTCTCTCTCTGCTCAAGTCCCAACATAGCAACATAGCTCTTTATAAAGAGCAAGGCAGTCTCCCTCCCTGGCCCTACCTCCTAGCTGGATGGAACTGTGGGAAACCCCGGTAGTCTATAAGATTCCTGGGGGGATTCACTAGAGGTACGGGTATCTTCCAGGTCTGAGATAGTTATAAGCAGCCTCTTTCTTTTCATTTGTTCTGTCAAATACAGTTTGAAGGCATCTTAAATAAGCATCTTAAGGAAGTTGCCTGAAAGCACACAGGGCCACGACTCTGTCCAAGGATCAGTGTGGTCAAGGAGTGTGCCTTGGGCTGTGAATACTGTACTGGACCACCCAGCACTTTAGAGTAGAACAACTCTGCAACCCCCAGCCCTTAGCTACTTTCTGTTTCTAGAAGAGCCAACTTGGGATGCCTTACGCTTTTAATCTTATTGAAAGGTGCTCTAAAAGCTCAGAGCCTATCGGGGCGCCTGGGTGGCTCAGATGGTTAAGTGTCTGCCTTTGGCTCAGGTCATGATCTCAGGGTCCTGGGATGGAGCCCTGCGTCAGGCTCCCTGCTTAGCAGGAAGCCTACTTCTCTCTCCCCCTCTACTACTCCTCCCTGCTTGTACTCTCTCACTCTCTCTGTCAGATAAATAAATAAAATCTTAAAAAAAAAAAAAAAAGCTCAGAGCCTATCAATTGCTCTTCGTCTTTCTCATTCAAGCTAGAGCAAAAATGCATTAAAATTAATTTATTATTTAAAATGGTAGGAATGGAATGTATAATGCTCTTCACAGAAATGTAGGCATTAATTCTAGTGATAAATCTGAGACCAGACTGCAAAATCATGGTGAACTATTCTGTCTGCCCCCACCATCAGGTGAAAAATTACCTCGTGGAAGCAGTTCATTATGTATTTCTGTCCAGGTCTTCCCATACTCTCCTCCTCTTTCTTTATCTCCTCTCCCTCTTCTATGTAGTTCTTCACTTAAGCCACAAAGGCAGTGAGAGAGGTGATTTTGTTAACAGCTGTCTGCCTGAAACACTCCATGGCCTCTTCATTTGAAGGTCTGTGGATGCTTTTATCTGCAGTACCTTCTACGAGTGTTGCTGCTGCCAAGGCTTTCGTGAAGAACATGACTAAGTCCAGTCTCCATGGTCCTCATTCAAATTATCTAATGACATTTTCATGGCTAACCCCTAAGACACCCATCCTTTAAATTGAAGTATCTTGAAAATCCATTTCCAGTTGAAGACAAGAATTGTTTTATTTGTTAGGTGTATTTATTTTTTTTTCCATTGGTCAATAAGGCTTCAAATAGATCTCTGTGGTCAACTTCAAGTATTATAATTGCTTTTTTCTTAAGTTGCATACATGTGAAAGACGTTGATTAACTTGTTGGCATATGCAGAGAGCTGGACAATTTTTCTTTAAAAAATAAATTTGAAAAATGAAAGAATAATTCTTATGGCTCCTTTGCAAAAGCTAGCATTATATAAAGAACATGTGCTCTAAAGAATTGGACAGACCTTTAGATCTGGGAGAGTTGGAAGATACTGTTAGAATTTAATTTTTGGGCTTCAACCCTCCCCACCACCCCTCAGTCTCTACTAGCTTTTTATTTTTTATTTTTATTTATTTTTTATAAAGATTTTATTTATTTATTTATTTATTTATTTATTTATTTATTTATTTATTTATTTATTGAGAGAGTGAGAGCACAAGCAGGGGGAAGGGCAGAGTGAGAGGGAGAAGCAGGTTCTCCGCTGAGCAGGGAGCCCCATGCAGGGCTTGATCCCAGGGCCCTGAGATCATGATCTGACCCGAAGGCAGATGCCCAACTGACTGAGCCACCCAGGTGCCCCTCTATTCCCTTTTTACAAGTAAGAAAAATTTCTCAGGTAAGTGAAGGTCTTCCCAAGGTCATATGACTCATTGGCATGTAATCTCAAATCTCATTTCTGATCAGTGCTCATTCTGCTAAAATGGCTTTTCACTATGAAAAGTATTTTTTAAAAATGTTGAATGTGCAATATTCACATTCAACTCAAGTCAAAGGAAAGAGCTAATGTTTAATTGGTTGTATTAAAAACTTCACAAAGCAAAATTACATCAAAGTGAATCATCCTTTTCAAACATTTCTCAGCAGAATATAGTATAAGATACACATGCTGGGAGTCAGACAGATCAGGGTTTACAGCTCAGCCCTGTGTCATGACCTTGAGCAAGTAACTTACCTCTTCTGAGGATAAGGATACTGATGCGCAATGTTGTTGTGAAAATTGGCAGCACTGCATGTGAAATACATAGCACAGTGCCTGGGATATAATAGGTACTGAAAAAAATAGCAGCTTTTATCAGGTAACAATAAACCTAACTTTTATATAAGTGATGGTGAGGGTTACATAATCTTAGGAACATGGAGAAAAACGGGCATCGTGCAGGTGTCTGTAGAAAGTGAATAGATTGATAAAAGGCATCAAGGTAAATACAGTGTGTCTGTAAATTAGTTCCTGTCTCTCTTGGCATGAATCAGCTCAGATATTGAAGGCTATTTCAACTACCTTGCCTAGGTCCTTAGCCAAATCTGAGGAAGATAGGGGGCAGAGTAGCAAAAT
>NW_023270503.1:20279624-20313035 GCF_011800145.1 Mirounga leonina | reverse complement strand
CATCGTACTAATGTCCGTATTCAGTAGGTCCCTGGCAGTCGGTACTACCTCTTGTTCTTTTTGTTGAGGTGATTTTTTCCGTCTTGTCATTTTGTGCAGAGGAGAATAGATTAATGAGAGATCAAAATGCTAGCAGAGTAACAACGTCCCCAGAAAATATACTCTAAACAAATCAGAAAAGACCTGAAGCAGTGGGAAAAGAAAGGGAAAGAGAGAAAAAAGAAAAAGAAAAAAAAAAAGATAAAGATAAAAACAAAAACAAACAAAACAAAACAACAACAACAACAAGAAAAAAAAAACAGAATGTGATCAAATATGATCAGGCTGGTATGTAGATCAGTGCCACACACTAGATTTGGGGTGTATTTTGGTCTTTTAGGAGAAAGTGCCTCCGGAAATTTTAAAGAAAGAAAAACTTATATATGTACAAAAATAAGGGTTGATATGATGAAGGGATGGTATATGACTGTAAAGATGGAAATTATAAAAAATTTTATAAAAGGAATTGATAAGAAGTTGTTTGAAAAAAGAAAGAAGAGGATTTAAAAAAGAAAAAAGAAAAAAAAGGGAGAGGATGTGATCAGGCAGGGGAATAGAAAACACCATATACTAGAAATTTAGGGTATATTTTAATCTGTTAGAGGAACTATCTCAAAAGTTTAAAGAGAGAACAACTTATATATATAAGCCAAAAATACAGGTAACTACTATGAAAGGATAGAATATGACTCCAAAAATGAAAAATAAAAATGTTTTTTTTAAAAAAAGGGATTGATAAGATGTTGGTTGAGAAAGGGAAAAATAAAAATTCAAAAAGAAAAAAAGACAGTTAAAAAAAAATTAACTTTGAAAGACTACAGAATCATGGTAAAAAAGCCGTGAATTCTATGTGCAGTAGTCCCCTAGCGCTGGAGCTCTGCTGTTCTCATTGATCGGTAGACTTGGTCTTGGCCGGCTGTTCTCGCTGATCTTCTGGGGAGGGGACTGATGCCGTGGTTTCCAAATGTCTCTGCCGGAGGCGGAATTGCCCCGCCCTCGCCCCCTCCCGGCTAAGTAATCTGCTCGGGTTTGCTCTCCGGAGGTTTTGTTCCCTGCGAGCTTTCTGTACAACTTTGGAGGCGGAGAGTGAAAATGGCGGCCTCCCAATCTCCGCCCCGGAGGAGCCAAGAACTCGGGGACCCGCTCCTCAGTGCGCCCCCAGAGAAAAGCCGTCAGTCACTCCCGTCTCCCTGGTCTCCGGCCGCACTCCGTGCTCGCCCGACCTGTGACCACACGCCTCTATCTCTGGCACCCGACCCCGGGTGGAGTCTCCAAACCCAGCAGATCCCTGCGGTGCACTCCCGCGCGGCTCCCCCCGGGGGAGGAAGGTGAGTCTCCGCAGATCTGCCGCTTGTCGGGTCCCTGCTGGAGGAGCAGGGGCCCGGCTGTGCCGCGGATCACGGTCAATGGCGACCCCGAGCTGAGAGCCCGCGCCTGGGTTCCGTCTCTGCAGCCGGCTTCCCTGCTCCGATCCCTGGGAGCTCTGCCGCACTCAGGCACCCCAGTCTTTCTGTGACCCCGAGGGTCCTGAGACCACACTGTCCCGGAGGGTTCCACCCCCCGCTTAGCCACCAGAGTGACGTCCCTCGGCGGAGCAGACTTTTAAAAGTTCCGATTTTGTGCTCCGTGGCTCTATCACTTGCCAGAAGCGGCCAACGGAGGCCCCTCCCCCGCCGTCTATCCTCCCGAATATCGCCTCGGATTCACTTCTCCGCACGTCCTACCTTCCAGAAGTGGTCACTTTTCTGATGAGAGAGTTGTTGCTCTTCTTTTCTTCGATCTCCTGTTGAATTTGTAGGTGTTCAGAATGGTTTGATCCCTATCCAGCTGAATTCCTGAGAGGAGACGAAATCCCGGTCTCCTACTCCTCCGCCATCTTGCTCCGCCCCCCCGTCATTCACTTCTTTAACATTTACTGAGCACCTATTATGTGGCAGGCACTGCCCTAGACCTTGGTGAGTCAGAAATAAACCGAGCAGGCATGTCTTTACCCTTATGGAACTTAAAGTCTTCCTGGGGAAGAGAAGAGACTGTGTTGTAAATCCAAGAAGTGTTGCTCATACATTGATACAGGTCTATTTCAGATACATTTGTGACTCTTAGGAGAGGTTTCAGTTTTCCCTGAAGAGTGGTCAGGAATAGGCTTGATAACATGAGCTGAGTTTTAAAAAATAAAGAGGTATTCTATGGGTAGATGAAATCAAGGAGAGTATTCTGGGAGGGACACATTTGAGCAAGATGCATTCAGCGATCTGCTCATTACCTGGTGTGCCTGGAGCATAGGATTCAAGTGGAAGGTCAGAGAAGAAAGACACGGGACTGGAGGGGTAGGAAGGGCAGGTCCTAGAGGGCTTTGTGTGTCCCACTAAAAGACCAAGACCCTATCCCAAAGCCTCAGGGTCATGCAAAGACGTATATCATGCATGTCAATCAGCTTTGACATTTAGAGAGATGAGTCCCGTAGGATCATGATGAAGTTCTGGAAGGTGTAAGCTTAGCAGCAGCAAAACCTTGTAGGACATTTTTGGAAGAATCCAGGTTAAAGATATTGAGGGTCTGGGCTACAAGCTCTCGTGTTCGAATTGTTTTTAAAAATCCTCTCAGGAAGCAAGGGCAAAAATGAATTATTGGGACTTCATCAAGATAAAAAGCTTTTGCACAGCAAAAGAAACAGTCAACAAAACCAAAAGACAACCGACAGAATCGGAGAAGATATTTGCAAATGACATATCAGATAAAGGGCTAGTATCCAAAATCTATAAAGAACTTATCAAACTCAACACCCAAAGAACAAAGAATCCAATCAACAAATGGGCAGAAGACATGAACAGACATTTTTCCAAAGAAGACATCCAAATGGCCAACAGACACATGAAAAAATGCTCAACATCGCTTGGCATCAGGGAAATCCAAGTCAAACCTCAATGAGATACCACCTCACACCCGTCAGAATGGCTAAAATTAACAAGTCAGGAAACGACAGATGTTGGCGGGGATGTGGAGAAAGGGGAACCCTCCTCCACTGTTGGTGGGAATGCAAGCTGGTGCAGCCACTCTGGAAAACAGTATGGAGGTTCCTCAAAAAGTTGAAAATAGAGCTACCATACGATCTAGCAATTGCACTACTGGGTATTTACCCCAAAGATACAAAAGTAGGGATCCGAAGGGGTACATGCACCCCGATGTTCATGGCAGCAATGTCCACAATAGCCAAACTGTGGAAAGAGCCAAATGTCCATCTACAGATGAATGGATAAAGAGGAAGTGGTATATATATACAATGGAATATTATGCAGCCCTCAAAAGGAATGAGATCTTGCCATTTGCAACGACGTGGATGGAACTGGAGGGTGTTATGCTGAGCGAAATAAGTCAATCAGAGAAAGACATGTATCATATGATCTCACTGATATGAGGAATTCTTAATTGCAGGAAACAAACTGAGGGTTGCTGGAGTGGGGGGAGGGGTGGAGGATGGGGTGACTGGGTGATAGACACTGGGGAGGGTATGTGCTATGGTGAGTGCTGTGAATTGTGCAAGACTGTTGAATCTCAGATCTGTACCTCTGAAACAAATAATGCAATATATGTTAAGAAAAAAAAAGAAGAAGATAGCAGGAGGGGAAGAATGAAGGGGGGGAATCGGAAGGGTAGACGAACCATGAGAGACGATGGACTCTGAAAAACAAACTGAGGGTTCTAGAGGGGAGGGGGGTGGGAGGATGGGTTAGCCTGGTGATGGGTATTGGGGAGGGCCCTTTCTGCATGGAGCACTGGGTGTTATGCACAAACAATGAATCATGGAACACTACATCAAAAACTAATGATGTAATGTATGGTGATTAACATAACAATAAAAAATTAAAAAAAATCCTCCCAGGTTTCTCTCCTTTGGGGGCATTCCATGTGATGGTCCCCACTATCTCTCATTGCTCCCAAGGAAACTGCACTGGCAGGTGAGTAAAAAGCAGCAATAAGTTTTGACCAAGTCATGAGAACAGAGCAAGGTACACAGAGACCCACTTCTAGCTCCTCCAGCTCTCAGAGCCAGGGATTTGGGAATGTACTGAGGGAGAAAAGATGTGGCAATTAAGTTTTTCATTAGTGGGAGTCCAGAGAAACAGCTGAGGCTAGAGGAAATATTCTGTCGGTGAAGCCAACGAGAACCAGAGACGAGAGAAGAAAGAAATGAGAGCAGATGCAGAAGAATCCAGGCACATGACCCTTACAGACCTTGGCATCTGAGTGAGAGCCAGACAGAAGAGAAGTGGGGTTTGGAATCCTCACTTTTATTTTAGGAAATCTAAAATGGTCTGGCGAGAGACACTGGAAAAATAGAAAAAAGTCCGATTGTTCTGCTGAGAAAAACAGGAACACTCAAGTAGAACAAATTCACCCTGTGCCTAGCCCCCAACCCACCCCACTGCTTTCTTTCTTTGGAAAAAGATTGCAGAGAGGGCATTTACAAGTGATTCTGCTGGGTGTCTGTGAAATTAAGGAGGAAAAAAAAAAAAAAAAGGAAATGAGAGAAAGCAACTATATTTGAAACAATGAGAAGTTTTTAGAGTTGTCCTTAACCGCGCTGTTGCCTTGCTGGGGCACGAGGAGGGCTGATGATGAGTAGAATGTCCTGAAATCAGACTTGTGTTAAGTGGAGAGCCAGAGAGACATCAGCAAAGATGAAAAGTTTTTGTTTAAAACACACAAGGCTGGATTCCCCTGTGGCTCGCACAGTGTGGGACTTGGATTTCCAATTTCTTGCTCTCCACTCTTCCCTCCACAAATTCACATATTTTATTGAAAAGGTACTAAGACATGCACACTGTACCCAGTATGTCTACAGCAAAGGATACACTGCAAAAAGCATTTGAGAGTGGAAAGCCCTGGCAGATCTTGTAGATAAAATGCAGCCATGTTCAATTAACTGTCCTAAAAATAAACAAAAATGTAGAAGTGAATTTAACAGCTCGCTCAACTTTTAAAAGGCACTGTATTTCAAGTTGGGGGTGCAGATAAGCTATGATCTAGGACATTTTGAAGAGTTCTATGTTGAAGTTTTATACCTTACCCATGAAGGGGTTGAAGAGAATGAAGAAATACTTGGTATTTAAAAGCCAACAGCACTGGGTTTTGAGTCTTCCTTATTTCTACTAATCATTAGAGATGTTGTTCTTTAATTATCTCCAGTGCATGGCTAGCAATATCTTCTCTTGTAAATCCTGGAATGTTAGACTGGAAAGACCCTTAGAGATCTCTGGGAAGTCTCTATAAATGAGAAAACAGGGGCCCAGAGAGAGATGGCTAATTTTCAGGGTTTAATGATTGCCCTGGTAAGAGAATATTTACTGAATCTAGACTCAATTAATCTCAGAGCTGGGAATTTGGAGGTGAGGTGCTAATATATATATATATATATATATATATATATATATATGTATATATATATATATATATATTTTTTTTTTTTTTTCCTGGTGCCTCTTCTTAATTTAGTTAAGTGATAGCTTAGGTAGCCCTCTAAAGCAGCAGGTTAGAAGAAAATGCTGGGTTTTACGTATTTCCCTGATTATCGGAACAAGAAATGGAACCATAGACAGCCAAACGACTGTGTGGGTCAATCTGCTTGTTTGAAACCCTGGGACAGTGGTTTTCTGAGTTTAAAGAGAATGTAATCTTGCTCTCTTGCTGGCATCCATGAAAAATACATAGGCAGTTAACAACTTCATCATGCAAAAAGGCCAGAATGGTGCTTACGGCATAAGACTCTGTCCCTTAAGGTTACAGAGATTAAGCAATGCGACCAAACTTCCAAACAAGAAATTGAAGGCCAAGGGAAGAAAATGAGTTCTTTCAAGATCTTCTTTTGTGTTTTACTTTTCATAATAAAATATGGACGAGGTTAAATTATGCATTACTTTTTGCTTTCTTATCTCCCCTTTGACTCCTAGTGTTTACTGCTGAAATTTACCCAAATTATCTCTGCACACGATTAAAAAAATGGTAAAACCACTGGCATTCTAAGTGAAATTGTTCCTGCTGTTGACATGCAACTTAATGAAATGCCATCTCCAGTCCTTGATGAAATCCATTCCCATCCTGATTGGATGCTTACCCTCTCAATCCTGCCTTCTTGCTTGCCATGAACAATTCGGTTCTTTGCTGAAAATTTGGGAATCTTGGGTCATCTATGCAGAGTATGATGTTACTAATCAGTTGACATGTTACATGGATAAGGCAACCTAAAAGAGAGGTACTTTTTTTTTAATGTAAATGTTAACTATAGCTTGTCTATCCCATTCACTTATTTAACACATATTTCCTGAGCCTACTATGTGCCATACTTACTCTCCTCACTGTTTGCTCAGCCTTAGTTTCTTCCCCCATGCTGCCACCGTATGATTTTCTGAAAGCACAAATGTGATTTTGTCACTCTGTTGCTTTAAAACTCCCCAACAGCCTGTAGGAAAAACTCTGAAGTCCTTAGCATAACTTTCTGGGACTTGATCCCTACATAAGTCTTCAATTTCACCCCCTACCAATCCTATTTCATAGTTTCTATGCTCTTGTTATACCATCCCATTGGCTATTCTCATTGGCCATGCCAACATTTCTGCCCTCCTCCATCTGGGGAATCTCATCTCATGTTTGAGAGGAAAATCAAATATCTCACCTTCTATTTTCCTTAACCACCTCATCAGAGCTGCCTTTTCCTGCTGTCCTATCACTACACCACGTGCTTTCTGTCATTCAGCCAATAGGTACTTACTGGAAGCTGACCAGATGCTAACTGTGTTCTAGGTGTGGTGAACAGTGCTTGCAGTCAGAGTCATCGGGGAGACAAACCATAATTAATTAATTGCAATTATGGCAAGTACCACCAAGGAGAGGTGCAGGATTCTTTAAGAGCATAAAGCAAGGAGGAAGCATGTTATTAGGGTATTGGTGAAGGCTTCTATTATTCTTATTAATCTAATATTACAGCTATTAAACTCTGGTACAACTGTCGACTTATTTCACCTCATCACCTACACACATGAATTCTTTGCGGTTAAAGACCTGTGTTAGTCATCTTTCTATTACCAGTGACTAGCAGAGCAGCTGATGTATTGTAGACACTCAGAATATGTTTTCAAATTCAATACCTTATGCAAGTGGCCAGATCTCAACTTTTGCCTTTCTTAATAAGTTTTGATATTTTCTATGTGGAAAAATGAAGTATTTGTCCTGTGAGGTAGGTTTTATTATGCTCCTTGGATATATGACAGACTGGAACTTTGAGAAAGTAAGAATTTTTTTTCAAGTGTTTATATCCCTGAAATATCTAGAGCACTTACAAATTGATACTATTTAAGTGCGCATGGAAAAAAATACAGGTAGATGAGTTGAAGAAGAAATATGATTGGCTCATGGCCATATAAAAAGATGTTCCAACTACCCCAATAGTGATCAAGGAAATACTAATGACAATGAGATGACAATATCGGATTGCATTCTTTTCTAATCACAACCCAACCTCACTTAAGGATTGCGATTCTTTTTCAAGTTCACAAGATACTTTCTTCTACTTGATTCTTACTTTGATTTCCATGCTTGTCCTCTTCATGCTAGTTTATTTTCTGAGTGTTAGGAATGTGGGCGGGATACATTTTCTGTCTTATTATTTTTTTAAAAGGCATTTAATCGATTATCTGTTTTTTAGCAATTTGGGTTAAATCAAGTAAGTAAATTGAATCATTCAAGAACTAGGGAATTTTCCAAAGTAAATTAAATAATTTCTCTCTCTCTTCTCAACCTGCTACCTTTGTGTATGTAGTTATATACATCCCATATTAAAAGCATTTTTGATTCCTTTTTGTTTATGAAAATGGATCAGGTAATATTATCTTGTAGTTTGTTTTCTTTAATCCAAAGCAAACTGGAACACTCTTCCAAGTCAATACAATTAAAGCTATGTCTGCTTTCATAGATCTTAGTATTTTCTAGTATGATATATTATCATGAAAATATGCCCCCCATGATTCAGATTGATACCAGTGTTTTGCTTATACATGCAATTCATCAATCTGTCCTTATCTTTTTATATTTACTCACTAGTATTTTATTACCAAAAGTCATATTGTTGAACCAAAATGTATATGCACTTTTAATTTTATTATTTCATTTTTTTATTTGCAGCCAACACACAATGTTACATTCGTGTCAGGTGTACAAGATAGTGATTCAACTTCTCTATATGTTATGTTGTGCTCACCACGAGTGTAGCTACCACCCGTCCCCATATGATAGGATTACAATATCATTGACTAGATTCCCTGTGCTATGCCTTTACTCCCATGACTGCCCTTCTTTTTTTTTTTTTTTTTTTAAAGATTTTATTCATTTATTTGTGAGAGAGAATGAGAGACAGAGAGCACGCGAGGGAGGAGGGTCAGAGGGAGAAGCAGACTCCCCGCTGAGCAGGGAGCCTGATGCGGGACTCGATCCTGGGACTCCAGGATCATGACCTGAGCCGAAGGCAGTCGCTTAACCGACTGAGCCACCCAGGCGCCCCAACCATGACTGCCCTTCTTAATTTTAATAAAAAATGTCAGATTACTTTCCATCAGTGTTATAGATATTCATTGTCTCACCAAAAATATATAAAAATGTTTGTTTCCCAACATCCTTCCTAGCCCCTGATGTTCACAATCTCCTTTCATTTTTGCCAATCGATAAGCAAACAATTCCCATTTAATATTTGCTTTGCTTTTCATTCTTGTTGGTATCTATGAGGTGGAACATCTTTTCAAATGTTTATTAGTCATTCATATTTTCTATGAATTGCCAATCTTATTCTTAGCATGTTGGACTATTAATCCTTTGATATGTTACAAATATTTCCTTTTATGGTTAACGCTTTTTATCTTATATTCGAAATTCTTAAACACTTCAAAGTCATAAAATATTCTCCTATATTCACTTCTAAATGATTTAAGTTTAGCTTTTCTTATTTAAATATTTATTTCTTTCATCTATCTTTTTTTTTCACTGTGTTTTATTTTTGGCTTTTTTTCTTTCTCTGAACACAGAGCTTTAATTGTCCCTATCACTTGTCACTTGCATGCTACTGGGTATCTCCTATATGGTTAGTGAATTCTGGTAGTATTTTCAAGGCATTAACTGGGAACCATTGATGATTTTCAGCCAGGGGAAGAATACAACCATTGGTTTAATTATTACAATTTTCTACCATAGTAAACACAGTGCCCATTTATTGTGTGCCTATTACATTCTAGAGACTTTATGAAAATAATTTATAATCCTCTCAGCAAGCCTGAATCGTGGTTGTCATTAAGCCCATTTTCCAGATGTAAAGATTGAAATCCTGAGTTTAGGCCAGGGTCTGGCCTGCAGAATGAAATAAACAGTGAAGCCAGGTTTTGTGTCTGTCTGATTCCAAAGGACAAACCACACTGCATCTTCACCACTGTTCAGCTCAGGTAAATAGCTTTCTCATTGTTTCCACTTTGTACCACGCCGTTCCTATCTCTATGCTTTTCCTCACTGAATTCCCTCGTGTTGTAATTCTGTCTTTCGTCCTTGGGGCTCATACAGAAACAGAAAGGGTTAGAAATGCAAAGGTCAGACCTGGGAGTCGGTAAGACCCCATGCTGGGCAAAGGAAGAGGGCACATGGAATTAACACGGCAAACAGACATCAAGGGAGTGTGAGAATCCAGGTTCGAGAGCGATATCTGCCACATACTAGCTCCGTGAGGCCAGTGAAGGTGAATGTTGCTGACATTTAAGTTTTTATCCCATATACATTTAAATCTACGAAGTAAAGTTAAAAGTCATGCTTAATGTGCACAGCTGTTTCATAACTCATCTGGTAATTTTAGTGAAATATAAGGCACCTGTGAAAAATGCTTTTTTAAATGGTAAAATGTTAAAATTGAGCATTGAACTTTTCTTAGGTGTATGTCTGGTCTGTCTACATCACTGCTGGCAATATAATTGTCCCTAGCAAATGAGGCTATTGAGCTGTGAAATGTGGCAGTGACGTTCTGTAAGTTTAAGATGCATACCAGATTTTGACAACTTAGTACAAAAGAGAATGGAAAGAATGGAAAGAACCTTACTAATTTTTTGGTATTTATTACATGGTGTAATGATAATACTTTTGATATGCTGGATTACATACAACACACTAAAGTTAATTTCATCTGCTTCTTTTTACTTTTGTTTATATGGTTACAAGAATATTTTAAATTACATACATGCCCTGCTTTCTATTTCAGCTGGAAAGCACGGATATACATAATGCATTTCTTTGGGGCATGAACCCTGATTCTCGCTGAATGAATTGATCTCCCTGAGTCTAGCTTTCCTCTTCCTATAATCCATCCTCCACTTTGCTGTCAGAGTTCCTTAAACACAGATCTAGTTTTGTTCACTCTTCCTGCTTAAATTCCTTTCAATGGTTTCTCCATGCCAAATGAGTAAAATCCAGCCCTCCCAAGACCTTTTGAAAGCTCACCAGGCTGTCCATGGTTCAGTCCTCAGCAAAGCTTTGCCACCTTTGGAAAGTGAGTCACTCCTCCCCACTCTATATGTGTCTGATAATGAAGGTGACATCTGATTTTTTTGTTCAAACAACCTAGGATACTTTCATGATGGGAAAAGGGCAGGGTCCGTAATAATGCTGGGATAAAAGGCATAAACTGGGACTGGCCCAAGAAAACCCCTTTCACGGTCCAGCTTTCCTGAGCCACAGGTCATGTGTGTTTGCACTTGCTGTTCCTTCTATCTAAAATATTCTTCCTCCTCTTTCCTGCCATTCATTTCTCAGATTTCATTGTAAGCATTTCTTTCTTTCTTTCTCCCTTTCTTCCTTCCTTTGCTTTTCTTTCTTTCTCTCTCTTTCTCTTTCTCTTTCTCTCTCTCTCTTTCTTTCTTTCAAGTAGGCTCCATACCCAACATGGGGCTTGAACTCACGACCCTGAGATCAAGAGTTGCATGCTCTACCAACTGAGCCAGCCAGGCGCCCCTTCAAACATTTCTTTAATGGTCTGCTGAGACCACCATCCACTGGCCACTCTTCTGGGGTGATTTCCCGGCACTCTCCCCTACCGCCTTCACTCTCCTATATTACGGTCTCTTCCCTATTCTCCCACTGTTTGTCTATCTCTTGAGCACATGAAATATGTCTTTTTACTGTTGTCTCTCCAACATATAGCCCATTTGTTTCCAAATGAATATTAATTGGCACAACCTCCCCACACCAGGGATCCCTTCATTCCTGTGCCGGATGGGGAGGCGCTGGGACTCCTCCTCCCGGCAAAGGTACCTTTACAAAGTAAAAGGTATTTTATCATACTTGGAAACAAGAAACGATAATCACTAATGAGATTTATGAAATTCAACCCAAGCTGACTTTGGCTTTCCTAATAAAACATACCTCGCCTTAGCCAGCCCACACTATTGTCATCGTGAAAGCCTCTGGAGGCTAAGGCATGTCCTCTTTGAATTATGGATTGATTAAAAGGAGCACAACGTGTTATTTGAAGGTTGTGTGAAGGCCAAATAATCCCGTCTGTGTAAGTCAGGATATGATATTTTATACTGTCTGTGGAGATTTGTCCAATTATGTTTTATGGTCGAGTCTCAAAGATTCTGGCTTCTTATTTTATTTAACTCTGCAGGTGAGTATTCAGCAGGACATACACTCCCCTGAGGTAGACAAGATGGGGAAGTTGGGATCTGAAAGTCATAATTCAGCTTCAAACCGAGGTCACTTTAGGGGATGAGGAGCTCCCTTTGAATTCTCCCACTGTACCAAAGAAGAAAGAAAAAGATGGGTGCAGATCCTGATCCAACCATGGAGCTGCTCGTCAGAGCTGACTGTGGTGCAATGCAAGGGGGTCCTTTCCACATCCCCACAGCCTAACTCAAGTTGGCGGTGAGCTTTGCAGTCAATCATCTCCTGTTCTTAGGGCCCCCAAGAGGCTGGTGATGGGGAGATTTCTGTCTCACAAAACCGTGAGGCAGCAGTTGCCCTTCTTAATGCCACATGTGTTTGGCCTTTGTTTCCAGATATTTCAACCCACTTACTTCCGATATTTATCAGGCTGTGACTTGACTATTTCCTAACAGAAAGTCCGCGCTCATAAACGATGGTCAAATAAATGAATTAGGGCTTGAGTTCTACAAATTCATTTAATGTCCTGTTCCAGAAAATAGCAGACCAGGGGAGGAGGGCATAGATTTGTCTTACAGGTTATCCACAGACAAGCATGCTCTTTCTCAGGGGCCTACACTTTATTTACTATAAGATAGGAGTTCCGAGAAGTGAAAAAAACAATATCAAACTTTCTCAAATGCTCTCATCAGCTTTCTGGAGCAAGTGATGTGCTTGGTTTCAAATGTAAATGATTGAATAAATCATTAAATGTGAATTACCATCTTCTTAAATATCCTTTTCCCTGCCAAGAATTAGTTGACCCATGCTTGGAGACCTGAGCCAAGCTAGGCCAGTCTGAATCCTTTTCCAGGCATTTTAAACTTGGGACAGGAAATCCCAAGTCCTCTCAGGAGGGGAAACTGAGTGATGAGAGATTCAGAAGCTGCTGTGTGCAGGTTCTCTATCTTGTGGAGAATGCTTCTGTCAAAGATAGAAGGTGACCTGTAGTAAATGCTGGGGGGGGGGCGGGGAGCAGGAGAGAAAGAGAGAAGAAGATGGAGAAGGAGGAGGAGGAGAAGGAGAGGAAGAAAGAGAGGAAGGAGAAGGAGAAGAAGGAGGAGGAGGAGGAGCAGGGAGAGCAGGAGGAGAGGAGGGAGGAGGAGGAAGATGGGGAGGGGGAGGAGGAAGAAGAAAAAGCTGCCCCAGTTTCTTTTTCTCACGGAGATTAGTCTTATCCCCGACCCTTCTTTGGTTGTGTGAGCCAACAAATCCCTGTTATTTCCAAAGCTCATCGAGGTCTGATTCTGTCACATGCAAGAACCAATTTCCATCACCAACATCAGAATGGAATCTTCTGCCACTCTTAGCAATGCCTCTTCCAATTGCCCTGGACATTTATAAATCAACTTAGTGGATTTTTTTTTTTTTTAAGATTTTATTTATTTATTTGACAGAGAGAGACACAGCGAGAGAGTGAACACAAGCAGGGGGAGTGGGAGAGGGAGAAGCAGACTTCCCACGGAGCAGGGAGCCCGATGCGGGGCTCGATCCCAGGACCCTGGGATCATGACCTGAGCCAAAGGCAGACGCTTAATGACTGAGCCACCCAGGCACCCCGTCAACTTAGTGGATTTTTAAACATTTCCTATTTCTCTTTCTCTGAAGTCAATAGTCTACTTCCTCAGAGGGATGATGTCCCAAATCAGACTTATTCTAAAGCTAAGAAGTAGCCATATTTTTATAGTGCTTGGCCTAGACCTGCCAGACCGAGTCTTCCCAACTTTTTCCATGTGGGCAATCATATTCAGTTGTCACTAAAACAGACTCTTGCTAAAACAGATAATTACAGCTTTCCTCTTTGATAAGGGTACATGTTGGGGCAAGGACTTCTGAAATGTAGGCCCCAAGACAAAATAGTTACTCAAGAATGATAGTTTCTCAGGGCACCCGGGTGGCTCAGTCAGTTAAGCATCTGCCTTTGGCTCAGGTCATGAACCCAGGGTCCTGGGATTGAGCCCTGCGTCAGGCTCCTTGCTCAGCAGGAAGCCTGCTTCTCCCTCTCCCACTACCCCTGCTTGTGTTCCCTCTCTCCTGTCTCTCTCTCTCTGTCAAATAAATACAATCTTAAAAAGAAAAAAAGAATGATAGTTTCTCTCCCTCTTTCTCTCTCCTCCTTTTCTCCTCTCTCTCTCTCTCTCTCAGCAGTCCAGTAGTCTATGGGTTGTCAAATGGGGAACAGGTGGGCAGCTTTGCTCCATCAGGGGCCCAAGTTCCTTCTTTCTAATTATCCTACCATTCTTTAGAATGGTGGTTGAGCTAGACCATCAGCAAGTACACTTTCCGGCTTATGGGAAAAGGAAAAGGGGAAGAACTCACATCGAGGGCAAGAAAGGTTTACTTAAGGAAAGGATGTGAAAGTTGCCCATATGATCTTATGCCATTGATGAGAATTGGCATACAGGAGGCTGCAGCAAGGGAGACTGGGATGTGTAGTATCTAGCCTGGCAGCCTTGTGTCTTGCTGACACACAGGATGGTAGAAAGGGTCTATTACTAAAAGGAAAAAGGGGAGAATCGGTACTGTGGAAATATTACCAGTCCCTGCCACGTGTTGCTAGACTATTACTATAGGGAAATGAATGTGCTTTCTCCTTAGTGAATAGGTCACTAGAATTTCCCATGTGCTAAAAACACATAAATTGCAGTTTGCTATCCCCTCAAGCTACTGCCCTCTTTTCATTTTGTTCACCACCAAAATTCTATCAAATAATTACCTGCACCAACTTTCCCACCACCTGCTTCCTCTGTAGCCCACTGCAATCTGATTTCTCTGCCTATGTCTTTTATGAACAAGCTTTCTTATGGGTCAGAAACGGCCTCTAGTCCCCTTCACTCACCTGCATTGGTTGCTGTGGAAGATTTTTTCCCCTCTGGAAATGCATTCATCAATTCCTGTGACTCAGCACGATCTCGATTCTTCTTCTACTTCTTTAACCATTACTCCTCTATCTTTCTCTTTGACCATCTTGTTCATCTTATAATGAACCACTTTGTTCTCATTTTATAAATGTGGCATTATCTGTGGGTACAAATTCTTGAATTCTTCTTTACCCATCCTTCAGAAGTTTCCCCAGTGGCTTTGGCTAACTTCTAGGTTGACCTAAATTCCATGCCCATACTCCCTTTGTCTTTTTTTTTTTTTTTTAGAGAGAGAGAGTGGACACAGTGGGCTGGGTAGGGGCAGAGGGAGAGGGAGAGAAAGAATCTCAAGCAGGCTTCATGCTCCGTGCAGATCCTGATTCAGGGCTTGATCTCACAACCCTAAGATCATGACCTGAGCCGAAATCAAGAGTCAGACATTTAACCAAGTGAGCCACCTAGGCGCCCCACTCCCTTTGTCTTATTACAATTTGCCTTATTCTCCCATGATGATGGGTGAAAAAGGATCTTGATACAAATCCAAGCACAGTCCCTACCAGCTTCCAGTGACCAGGTGTGCTCTGTGACTTCTCTGGTTCATCAGATCTGTTTGGATTCCAAGAAAAGAAATTGCCTAAGCAAAAGAAAAAGATTCAAAGAGCTATTCTGGGGACACCCAAAGGTGGGCTGATGCCAGCAACAGACTGGAAAGAGGGGTCAGATCTATCTTCTCTCTTGTTGCTGCGTATGCTTCTGCCTGCCATGGCTTCATCCTCCTCGGGACGGAACAGGTCCAGGTAGGGCGTGACTCCAAAGGTTCGTTATGCTCAATTTCATTTATTCAGGGCGAAACTGACTTTCCCTACGTCAATCTCTGTTTCTAAAATCCATGGAAAGAATCCCAGTGGAGGTGGGGGAAAGGAAGTACTCAGAAGAAACCAGAGGGATAGCATCCATAGAAGAGGACATTTTGGGGAACCCGTAACCAGTGATGTCAGTCATCTCTTAAATGCAAGCACTAACACACATCAAGGCTCTAACAAAGTGGAAAGAACATCAGACTTAGTGTTAAGAAATCTGCATTGTTTCAGCCTGCCATTATTTTAGCTGCATGGTTTGGCAAGTTTATGAGTGCCAATATTTTCATCACATAGTGATCCCTACATTCTGTCTTTCTTGGGATAAGTGAATGACATTATAGACACGAAACTGACTAGTTTAGGATCCAGCACATAGACATTTAGTAAATGTTGAATCTAGTTGGCCAAGAGGTCCCTAAAGGGAAAAAAAAAAAAAAAAAAGACACTGGTCTGGTAAGTTTGGGCAACCACTTTCCTCAGGGCTGGAAAATAACACAAAAATCCTCTTTCCAAATAATTCTCATCTACAAAAGACAGAGTATTAATGCATCTATCTGTTCTTCATTGGGTGAATTGGCTATGGATATTCTATGCAGTGCTTAATTGGCCTTGCCAGTTCATTAGGAACTGCAGAACGGTGTCACAGACTTCCAAAGGAAGATGGATGGTGACCTGCTTGCTCACATAATAGGAAGCTGCACATCAGCTGAAAAGTGCACAAAGAAAAGTTTCCCAGCTTTGTCTGGGCAGGAGAAGTGTTTGGGTTCAATTCAAAGCAGACTTGTGGCCTCTTTGCCGTATTCTGCTGGATATATTTCTGTGAACAATAGGAGTGTCTGGAAGATGGGACAGGGGAGTGCAAGAAAGATTATATCCTCCAACCTGAAGGTATTGATTATGTTTGTCTGGGAATGAAAAGAACAAGCGCCTATTACTTGGGAGTTTGTTTTTCTGAGGCTTTGGCTTCACAAAGGGATGGTTATTTGTACCTCCTCAACGTTTAACTTGTCCTAAACTCTGCTCCTAAATCCTACTGGATCAAGATGACACTGAGGTCTGATAATCCACAAAGTGGGAAGAAATGAGAGAAGACAAGTTGCATACTTCCATAAAGCCAATGGGAGTTTCCAGTACTCTTGGGAATAGCAAGACAGAGGGATTGCCCATCTGTGTTCATAAAATTCTTACAGGCTTCTAGTTTGTTTGCTGATTGTGAGGGCATTGAGGGCCAGGGGTCAGAGTTAATCACATAGGCTCATTAAGTGCCCACATTTCATGAGTACTTGCTAGATAAAGCAGGCTGAGGCCTCTAGCACACAGAAGTACATTAAAACCTATTTTCCACATGATCTCTTTTGACTTTATGTCTAAAAGACAGAGAGATTGAATAACCTGTCCAAAGTCACAGAATAATCAAATGGGTGTGTTCAAGATTTGAATGGGGTCTAGCCGATTCCAAGGCTTGAGTTTACCCCCACTGGACTACTTTTGCCTATGGTCGTTGTTCACCAATGAACAGCAGGCTTATGGTGTCCTAGGAATTGTAGTAAATGATCACATCTAATATTGATTGATCCTCTTTGCTTTTTCAGTATCACTCTAGTCTAATTTTAGAATTGGATTGAGTTAATAAAACAGAATAGGCAGATGCAAAAGGCATAGTCCCTCACCCCAGAGTCCGTTAACTGGCTTCAAGGAGGGTTGGTGGGAGGGAAGTGGGTCAAAGCTGACCAGAGATTAAATGGTAAAGAGGAAGGGGTGAATAGTGAGAATTTAGGATTAGGGGCATTTAAGAATTTAATTAGCCACAGTTAGGAATTCTCCTTGGAGGGGCTGTTACTAGATGTGTTTGAGAAATGTACTAGGCTTCTGGAAGAATGGTGACTTTAAGAAGCAGAGTCCTTGGCATGCCTGGGTGGCTCAGTCGGTTAAGCATCTGCCTTCAGCTCAGGTCATGATCCCGGGGTCCTGGGATCGAGTCCCACATCAGGCTCCTTGCTCAACAGGGAGCCTGCTTCTCCCTCTGCTTGTAGCTCCCACTGCTTGTGCTCTTCCTCTCTCTCTCTCTCTCTGATATAAAAAATCTAAAAAAAAAAAAAAGAAGAAGAAGAAGCAGAGTGCTGGAGAAGTCCTAATTCTGAATTTGTTCCTGATTATTTGATTGACATTGGACAAATCACTTTTCCTCTCTCCACCTTCATTTCCTCTCTTGCAAAATGCAGCAAATTTTATGGAACTTGCTCTGAACAGTCCTCAAGGGAAGATACGTGGATGAAAACCAGAAAGTTGTGAAAATTTTGCAGAAAATGTCTTTTATTTTCAAGGGCTATACAAATATGGTGTGTGATTATGGATACAGGATACTGTCTTCATTTCTTATGGGTTGAATCATTTCTGGCCAAATCCTGCCTGCCCATCCTCCATCCTTCTTTGACCCTGTGACCTATCTATGACTTGGGTCTTTGAGTTTCCCTGGTATCCTTGTAGCCAGCATGGCATCCCTTTTAGCTTAATGCTTCTGGCTGGGGTAAATTCATAAGCAGCTCTTTTGAAACTAGAGCCTGGTGCTCACTGTCTGAAATATCTTCTTTATCAAAACGTCCAGGATAGGGCAAATCCACCAGGGGATGGCATATACAATGCTTTTTTTCCTGAAGAAGAACTGCGTTTTTCAAAAGAGATGCCTTCAGTTTCCCTCCTCTCACTCCCTCCAACCATTTGCTTTCTGTTGCACTATTATTAGAACCAGCTATAGATGAAACATTTGATGAGGCTCTTTCTTCCACTTGAGCATTATTCTTATAATCCTCCCAACAAGATCAGCTTAATCTTGATCTATTTGAACTGAAGAATTTTTATTTTTGCCTATAGATGTTGACTCTCGATTGCCTATGGAAACAACAACACTGGGGAGGAGGCTTGATAACCATAATTGTCAAGCTGCAGAATAAAAACTGAATTTGTGATTTGCTTTAGCCAATAGAATACAATAGAAGTCATGGTATGTCACTTCCAAGGCTAAGCATCAGCACTTCTACTTGCTCTCTTGGAACCCTGCCATGTGAGCAAGCCCAGGCTTGCTGGAGAAAGAGAATCACATGGCTCAGTTCTATGCACCACCCCAGCTTCCAGCCAGCCAACTGCCAGGCATGTGAGTGAGATCATCACAGGCATGCCAACCTCTAGCCACCCTGCCAATTGACACAGATGTAAGACCATGCCCAGCCAAGATCAGCTGAGACTTTCCTAGATCAGCAGAACCACCCAGCTGACCTATAAACTTGTGAGCATTAATAAATGTTGTTTTAATCCACTGAGTCTTAGCATAATTGTTATGCAACAATAGATGGCTGATACAGAGGTCATCAGGTCATAAAACAGGATCAGGAGAAATTAATTTCATCAGTATGAACAGCCTTGTTGGAAGGAGGTGATCTGGAGTATCAGAAACAGAACAGTCACTTGGGCTTTCCCAGAACTTAGGTGAGACCCCAGATTCTGACTCCTGCCCATGGTAGGCAGTGTGAGCATTGCAGGTACTCAGAAGGTATAGTTTTGTTGTTAATATACACTTGGAATTTGCATTTTTGTCTTTCAGTCTAATGTGAGTTTGGCTGATCATCTTGAATGGGCTGTAATGTGAATGTGTGGTTTCCCTTCACATAGAAACTTGCCTGAAGGAATGCCTCTGATTCCCTGACCAGCACCGACACCCTCTTTAGTGACCCCAAGCATAGAGCTCCACTGGTCCATACAGATTCTTTAAGTGTTAGAGATATTATACAAAGGCAATGCTTTATTTTTAATGACCTGCCCATTTAACAGTAGCAATGGATCCTTAACCAGGACGATTTGTCCCAGAGATATTTGCTTGGAATATAGAAGAATGTTTAGCCTTCTATTTCAATATGGTGAGAAAACATAGACCCCGATTCACTTTAACATAAGTATACATTTTAAAATAGAGAGGTTTTGAACTACATTTGTATAGCTTATGAAAAATGTCATCTTTCATTAGCGGATCAGTCCTGGTTTGGGCAGTGTTTTTAGAGTACAGACTTTGAAGAAACGGTAATAAGCATTACTATTTGGCAAACAAACTTAGCACACACTAAGCCTTTGGTTCCTATGTACAGAATCAAAGGCTGGTGAACATCGAAGGAAACTATCGTCTTATGTGGCTTTGAACAGATTTGTCCAAAAAGCAAACAAGAGAACAGCAGTTTTCACTATGACTGTAGTTCTACCTGAGCTCTTAGCAGTAAGAAACGGCGAGTTCTACCTGAGGAGCTAGGGAAGAATTTCCAGAGGAGTGACGTTCCTACTGGTTACAGAATTATGAGCAAGAGTCTTTGCGGTGCAGAGAGGAGGAGCTACTCTGTGTGTGTGTGTGTGTGTGCGCGCGCATGCACATGTGTGTATTTATATAAAGAAAAATACGTATAGGGAATAACATCAGGGAAGATCAGCTAGCAATTTCATTAATCAGAATTTTTTAGGAAAAATTATGTTAATGAAGCAAATAGTAAATATCTACCATCAATATTTACAGTGCAATAAGTATCTAGTAGTGTGAACCAAAGGACTCATTGACGGGGATTGCTTTTCACTCTCTTTGAGGAACCAGACACATCATTAGGCCAGAGGTTGCTGGTGCTTTATTGTTATTATTTAATGATGTGAATTATGGGAATTTAATCCTCTCACTCTGAGTGACCATATATATTCTTATTCCATTTGGGGTCGGGCATTCACACTCTGACCTTATTAGCTGCAAAGGGACTCCAGATCCAGCTTAGTTGTACTTCCCTTGGGAATGGCAACCAGCCCATTAACAGCCCAGCCTTACAGTGCTTGAACACAAGGAATCAGGCAGTGGGTTCTGAGTAAGGGAAAAGCGGGAAATAGAAAGCAAACTGTTTTTCTTACTTCTCGTTAAATCTCTTACCTCATGCTGTCGTAAACAGGGGTCAGACTCAGCCCTTGGTCAGGGTCCCCTAATTGGCTTATTGTAATTGGCTGCCTGGAATGCCTGCCCCAGGTGTAGACAGAATAATGACCTGAAAAACTGGCAGGGTCTCCTGGATTTTGACATTTGCTGCGTGGGATCTCCATATGTTATTGCCAGTTACTGAATCAGGAGGAAAAGGTATGAAATTTCAGTAAAATTAGTTGGCATTCTGTAACTAGTTATCCATTGTCAGTTTTCTCTTTCTGAAGGCGAAATCTGGGTAGGGTAGACTAGACTTTGGGGACTAGACTTGGGGTGGGGGAAGAGGGAATATTCGAAGGTAAACTTTAGAGTTGAGCTGGAGAGGCAAGTCCAAAACAGAGTGTCCAAGGCAAATAGTGCTGAAGAAACAATTGATGTGGAGAGCCAGGGAAGATGAATCTCAGAGAGACTGAAGTTCAAATCCTGATGTTGCCATGGATTAACTTGGAACCTTGGTCAAGTTCTTAGTTATTCAGCCTAATTTCCCCCCACTCTGTTAAGTGAGTAATAAAAATAGTACCTGCCCCATAGCATTGTATTGGGAAAAATCATATAAAAGGTTTGGTAGAGTGTCTGGCATGATGTAAATGCCACCTATTTATTAATGCTGACAGTGATGAGGGTGATGATGGTGGTGGTGTTGGTAAAGACAAATTAGTATGTATGGAAACAAATTAGACTGAAGGAATTTGTGCACTTAGGTTAAAGCATCCGGCTAGCCAGTGTGAATTTCCTGAGGCTTGAATTTATCTGGTGAAAGACCTTCAGTTTCTTTTAAAGCAGATTCAGATCTCACGATGTAATTACATTTACACATGAGTCGCTGCTCTGGGTCTTTTTCTGTGGGTTTGAAATTGATGAGTAAAGACCTAAGTAGTTGCTGGCAGTGTTTTCCCCTGCCCCTTATTGGTCGGTTGTGTTACCTGCTGAGGTAGGATGGAGACTGGTTCTGGGCCGATGCTATGTGCTCTCAGGTGCCCATCAGTATGTACATCCAGCAGGGCGGACACAGATTTCCTCCTCTTTCACTTTAATAGGTAAGTGACCAAGTTCCAAAGACTGTTTTCTGTTCAAAAACTATCACTCTTTCTCCGTAGAGATATAAACAGATGTCAGGCAGATCAAGGGCAAGAGGGAAGAAGCACTGGTTCCTGAATAATTCCTTTTTAGCTTTGAGAATAAATTTAGGAATTGAGGGGAAAAGGTATGAGCTCACAACTCTCATTTTTTACAGACATTATTTCCAGACCTTCCTGATGTTGATCCCCATAGCTGTAGGGCCAGCTCAGCATAGTAACATTAAAAAAGAGAGAGAGAGAGAGAGAGAGAATTTTAATTGTAACATTTGCAATATGATATATATTTTTTTCTGGTTCATTTGGTCCTCGGCTGCCTGCTAATAAAGACAGCCGTATCTACTCAGTTGTGTGAAGACATTTCTATTAGGTAAACCAAGCTCTGGCATATGCATTATATTTCTACTTATGGCAAAGGGATTTCTGTCTTTTGATTAGTCTCATTCCCTGATAATATTCCTCTACAACAAACTGGATTTACATTGCCTTAAGTCCTTAGCCTTAACCTTTCATTCCCCAATACACAAATCTTCTACTTGAACCAGACTTGGCTTCCTCTGCAGGCAGCAGTTGGATTCACTAAAATCTGACCCACAGGTCCAGGGCTGACCTGTTACTGAATTAGTTCTGCCTGGGTAAAGTGTTAGTATCCAAAATCTATAAAGAACTTACCAAACTCAACATCCAAAAAACAAATAATCCAGTTAAGAAATGGACAGAAGACATGAATAGACACTTTTCCAAAGAAGACATTGAGATGGCTAACAGACACATGGAAAGATGCTCAACATCACTCAGCATCAGAGAAATGCAAATCAAAACCAGGATGAGCTATCACCTCACACCTGTCAGAATGGCTAAAATTAACAACACAAGAAACAACAGGTATTGGCAAGGATGAGGAGAAAGGGGAACCCTGTTAGACTATTGGTGGGAATGCAAACTAGTGCAGTCGCTCTGGAGAACAGTTTGGAGATTCCTCAAAAAGTTAAAAATATAATCACCCTATGACCCAGCAATTACACTACTAGGTATTTACCCAAAGGATACAAAAATACGGATTCAACAGAATACATGCACCCCAATGTTTAGAAGCATTATTTATCAACAATAGAAAACTATGGAGAGAGCCCAAATGTCCATCAAAGTATGAATGGATAAAGAAGATGTGGGGGGGGTGTGTGTGTGTATGAATGGAATATTATTTAGCCACCAAAAATAATGAAATCTTGCCATTTGCAATGACATGGATGGAGCTAGTGTATTATGCTAAGTGAAATAAGTCAGAGAAAAATAAATACCATATGATCTCACTCATATGTGGAATTTAAGAAGGAAAATATGAACATATGGGAAGGGGGAAAAGAAAAAAAAGGAGAGAGGGAAACAAGCCATAAGTGACTCTTAACAATAGAGAGCACACTAAGAGTTGATGGAGGGAAGTGGTGGGGATGGGCTAGATGGGTGATGGGTATTAAAGAGGGCACTTTTGATGAGCACTGAGTGTTGTATGTAAGTGATAAATCACTGAATTCCACCCCAGAAACCAATATTGCACTGTATGTTAACTGAAATTAACTTAAATTAAGTTAAAATTAAAAATAAGTTTTTATTAAAAATTTAAATTAATTTCAGTTTAATTTAAATAGAAAATAAATTTAAATTAAAATAAATTTATTGGGCGCCTGGGTGGCTCAGTTGGTTCAGCGACTGCCTTCGGCTCAGGTCACGATCCTGGAGTCCCGGGATCGAGTCCCGCATCGGGCTCCCTGCTCGGCAGGGAGTCTGCTTCTCCCTCTGACCTTCCCCCTTCTCATGTACTTTCTCTCTCTCTCAAATAAATAAATAAATAAAATCTTTAAAAAAAAAAATAAAATAAAAATAAAATAAAATAAATTTATTAAATTAATTAAATTTTAAATTAAAATAAATTTAAATTAAAATAGATTAAATTTATTAAATTAATTAAATTTTAAATTAAAATAAATTAAAATTAAAATTAAATGTAATTAAAAATAAATAAGTACATAAATAAAGTTTTAAAGTTTAGAGACAAAAGAAGAAAAAGTATGTCCTGGACACCATCTCTACCTACAGGGGGCATCAAGGAGAAATCTTTCTTCCCTAGGTTTGGAATCTAGCTATCTGCAGAGTCTCCTTGGACCCCCCACATTTCATTGAGCTACAGTCTAACCACTGCCATGTCTATTTTGGGTTACTTTTTTTTTTTAATTTTATTTATTTATTTGACAGAGACAGAGAGAGCATGAGCAGGGAGGAGAGGGAGAAACAGGTTCCCTGCTGAGCAGAGAGCCCAACACGGGGCTCGATCCCAGGACCCTGGGATCATGACATGAACCGAAGGCAGTCGTTTAACCCACTGAGCCACCCAGGTGCCCCTGCCATGTCTATTTTGTTCAGACATAGAAAAAAATGTCTTTGGCCTTCACATGGTTGAGGAGCACGGTCTTGTTTGAACATTCAAGTGAGTTGCCAACGTTTAGAACTTGGGGTTCTGAAACAAAAAATATTCAGATTTCTAGCTCAGATCTAGCAATGCCCTTGCTTTTATTTTTGCACATGGCATTAATCAGATGGATCTGAGTAGCCACTATTTAGTTTGGAGGGGGTACATGCTCTTTGATCTACTGAATCCACACTTGGACTGGTGCTGTAGACATGTGAGCTCACCACCCCTGATCTGGTCATGATGATTCCCGATCACGTGATTCCATACATTTTGGACCATACATATGAACCATACATTTTGGTTCACATGTTAGTTCTGGAGCCCTGCTCAGAAACTCAGCCCGCTTGGCTGGAACACTGGCTACTTGCTGAGCTCTTGCTGACCCCCTCCCTTCCAGAGTCAGGAGAACTGCTATCTTTCTGCCCTGCTCAGGAAAGATAAACTGCATTGAAATGAGAGAAACTGTAATCCCTTAGGTCAGCAGACAGTTATCCAAGCCTCTTTCTCTCTCCTTGCACTCACTATATGAGACCTTCTTGGGTATTACTATTGTTCAAACACACAAGACCTTGACTGCACACTCTCATTAGATTTTTGGACAGTGCCTATCCAGCAGTCTATCCTGCAGCCTGGTCAGTTCCCCAGCTCCAGGTAAGCCCATTCCCAGATCACTTCCCTTGCTGTTCAGGCCACTATCAAAATCTCAGCAAGGCTTGCGGCAAAGCTCGAGGGAGTGGGACACAGTCACAACCCAGGGACGTGACCAGTGTGTTGATCCTGTTATGCCTTCCTAGAAAAACCACTAACTCCCAATGTTCCCAAGCTACCCCAGTCCCTGGCATCCTTCCTAACATAAATCCTACCTCCTTTGTAGAATTTTCTTTTTTCTTTATTCGTTGAGCAAGGATTTTTTAAGGGCTTCTATGTGATGGAGTAAACAGTGTGACCGAGGTTTAGGGTAGGACAATACAGATGAAATATCTTTTTTAATGGGAATGTCACTCTAGTGGCGGAGTCAGCTAATGAGTGACAAAACACAGAAATGAAAACTAATGATTTCAGAAAGTTTAAAAAGTGCTATTAATAAAATAAAATAAGGCAATACGACGGCCAGTGCGGTTAGACAGAAACAGTAGAAAATTTAGCGACTCTGTGTGGCGGTGACATTTGGGTTGCATGACCTTCTATCAGTTAAAATGATTTCGGTTTTAAAACAATCAGCTTAAGTAATTGGATTTTCTTCTCACATGATAAGATTGTGAAAATTAATTAGAGGAAACTTCATTTAAAATGGAGTCAGGAGGCCAGAAGCGGGAGCTCTTGCATACTACCATTCCTGGTCAGTTGCAGACCCAACAGGAAGAGAGGGACCTCGTAAGTCCTACTATTTTAGCTACTACTTCACAATCCCAGCAGGAGGAGGAAAGGTTTTCCCCATTCCCCTCCCCCGCCACAACAGCCCAGCCAATGAGAGACTGACACAATTCAGCCAATGAAAAGCCACTACACATGGAACTCCACAATTTACTCCAATAGACTTTTTGTTTTTAAAAGCCCCTCCAGGGCGCCTGGGTGGCTCAGATGGTTAAGCGTCTGCCTTCGGCTCAGGTCATGATCCCAGCGTCTTGGGATCCAGTCCTGCATCGGGCTCCCTGCTCCTTGGGAGCCTGCTTCTCCATCTGCCTCTCTCTCTCTCTCTCTCTCTCTGTCTCTCATGAATAAATAAGTAAAAAAAATCTTTAAAAAAAAATAAAAAATAAAAAAAGCCCCTCCAACTTTCCCCTGGCTTGGGTAGAAGAGCATTACTTTCCTTGATTCTCAGGACTTGCTTATGGTTTCACTGTACTTTGCTTGTCTGGGGTTGCAATTCTCTGCTCTTCCTGAATAAACCCATTTTTGCTGGTAAAATAACTGGCAGTTTTATTTTTTAAAGATTTATTTATTTATTTATTTGAGAGCGAATATGGGCGGCAGGAAGGAGGGGCAGAAGGAGAGGGAGAGAGAGAATGTCAGCAGACCCCACACTGAGTGCGGAGCCTGACTCGGGGTTCCATCTCACGAACCTGAGATCATCACCTGAGCCGAAATCAAGAGTCCCTCTGTCGCTTAATCAACTGAGCCACGGAGGTGCTCCGGCAGTTTTATTTGTAAGGTTAATGAGATATATATAGATATGAGAGCTCCAGGCATAGCACTTTGGGGGATTAGTGCTACCTCCCTGAAAATATCCCGGCTCTGACTTTAGCCTACTGGGTTCATCCTCAGGCTGGTTGAAAGATGGCTACACAATGTCCACAATAGCCAAAATGTGGAAAGAGCCAAATGTCCATCGACAGATGAATGGATAAAGAAGATGTGGTATATATATACAATGGAATATTATGCAGCCATCAAAAGGAATGAGATCTTGCCATTTGCAACGACGTGGATGGAACTGGAGGGTATTATGTTGAGTGAAATAAGTCAAACAGAGAAAGACATGTATCATATGATCTCACTGATATGAGGAATTCTTAATCGCAGGAAACAAACAGTGTTGTTGGAGTGGGGGGTGGGGTGGGAGGGATGGGGTGACTGGGTCATAGACACTGGGGAGGGTATGTGCTCTGGTAAGCGCTGTGAATTGTGCAAGACTGTTGAATCTCAGATCTGTACCTCTGAAACAAATAATGCAATATATGTTAAGAAAAAAAAGAAGAAGAAGAAGAAGGTAGCGGGAGGGGAAGAATGAAGCGGGGGAAATCGGAGGGGTAGACGAACCATGAGAGACGATGGACTCTGAAAAACAAACAGGGTTCTAGAGGGGAGGGGGGTGGGAGGATGGGTTAGCCTGGTGGTGGGTATTGAGGAGGGCACATTCTGCATGGAGCACTGGGTGTTGTGCACAAACAATGAATCATGGAACACTTCATCTAAAACTAATGATGTAATGTATGGGGATTAACATAAGAATAAAAAAAAAAAAAGAAAGATGGCTGCAGTGTTCAGGATATCATATCCACATACCGAGGTCATCTGGAAAGCAAAGAAGGGTAGCTCTCCTTGTGTGTTTCTTTGATCAGCTCAGAACACTTAGGTTCTTTTTAGAGAGATGTCCCCTCACATTTCATTGGCCATGGTTGAGTTTTATATACCTTCCTAAACCCATTCCTGGCAGGGGGAATAGGATAACCTCGATTGGCTTACAGCAGGGGCCAACAAACCTCTTCTGTAAAGGGCAAAAGAATACAATAAGCCCTCTCCCCTACCCATGGTTTTGCTTTCCAGCATTTCAGTTACCATTGGTCAACAGCAGTCCAGAAACATGACTCGCCTTCTGAGGAATGTTCAGAAGGTCAGTAGAGCCTAATGCAATGTTACAATACCTACGTCATTCACCTCACCTCATCACAAAAAGAAGGGTGAGTACAGTACAATAAGATATTTTGAAAGAGACAACATTCACATAAGTTTTATTACCGGATATTGTGTAATTGCTCTATTTTATTAGTTGTTGTTAATCTCTTACTGTGCCTACTTTATAATTAAGCTTTATCATAAGTGTGTGTGTATAGGGAAAAAAACATAGCATTTGGTCCTATGCGGTTTCAGGCATTCCCTGGGGGTCTTGGAATGTATCCTCCATGGATAAGGGGCAGGGGCTGCTGTAAATATTTTCAGCTTCGTAGACCATGAAATCTCTGTTGTAACCACTTACCTCTGTTGTTGTAACACAAAAGTAACCATAGACAAAATGCACTGGAATGAGTGTGTCCAACAAAACTTTATTTACAAAAGCAGGCATCGCTTTTGACCATCAGGCCATAGTTGCTGACGGCTGGCTTGCACTAATTGCGATTTGTCCCTGGATAGGGTGACTCTGCCATTTTTAGTTCAGATCTGGGCACTTTGACACTGAAGGGGGAATGCTATTAATTTTTATACTTAAACAATAGGCATAAACTGGGACTGTTCTAAAGACCTCCTATGGGTCATGTGAAGCAAGGCTGAATACCTGAACACAACTGGACTCTGACAGAAGTGGGACATTGCTGCTGAAGTAGCCAAGAGCGTGTGCAACGACTGATAGGAAGGGGACAGGTTCCCACAAGAGGTGAAGGGAGAGCACAGGTGAGGGAAGGACGGGCACAATGGGCATGATGAGCTGACAGTGAGGCTGGTGCAGGGAGAGGCCCTCTACTGGAGGGTGATGACCACGGGGAGAGAGTTCACATGTGTGCAAAGAAGAGCAACCATTCAGACCTCAGAGGACATTTGGACCACGGTAAGAAAGTTGGAATTTATTTGAAGTGCGTGGGAGCTGCTGGTTGATTTAGAAGAGTGACAAGTGTTTCGTGTTAGGAGGATACTCTGCTTGTGTGTGCACACTGGTGGCAAAAGTGAAAGCAAGGAGACTAGTTGGGACACAATGATGCTACTATAGGCAGGAGATGCTCATGGCTCTGACAAGTTAGTGGTGAAGGCAGAAGTAGATTGGTCTAGGAAATACATTTTGAGGAACATCAGAAGGATTCGCTGAAAGATTGTGTATAAGTGCATGGGGGGCTGCTGTGGGTGGAGCAGGTATAAGAAAGAGAGAAATGCAGAATAGCGATACTTACATAGCATTTATTTTGTGCCAGGTTTTTGCACATAGTAATTCATTTAGCCCTTTTAAGAACTCTGTACTTTAATTATTCTCATTTTTAAATTTTTTTTTAAAGATTTTTATTTATTTATTTGAGAGAGAGAGAATGAGAGACAGAGAGCACGAGAAGGAAGAGGGCAGAGGGAGAAGCAGACCCCCTGCTGAGCAGGGAGCCCGATGCGAGACTCGATCCTGGGACTCCAGGATCATGACCTGAGCCGAAGGCAGTCGCTCAACCAACTGAGCCACCCAGGCGCCCTCATTTTTAAATTTTTTTTAAGATTGATGGATTGATTTGAGAGAGAGAGAGAGCAAGTGGGCATGCACACGAATGTGGGGAGAAGCAGAGGGAGAGAATCTCAAGCAGACTTCCTGCTGAGCATGGAGCCTGAGGCAGGGCTCAATCCCAGGACCCATGAGATCATCACGTGAGCTGAAATCATGAATCAGACACTTAACCGACTGAGCCACCCACGTGCCCCTAGTCTCACTTTTTAAATAAAGAATTGAGGCACAGAGTGGTCAAGTTACAAGTCCAAAGACACACAGCTGGTAAATGGCAGAACTAGGACCCAAATTTAGGCATTTGGCTACAGAATCCAGGCTTCTTATGCTGTTCTGTTTTTGTGCGATATGTGTTGTTCTTACCATATTCCTATGACCTAAGAATGTGGGTTGAGCCATTAGATAGAAGGAGCTATAATCTGCTGAGCTGGGCTAGAAAACACTGCCACAGGGAACAGCTCCTTGTGAGCCTGTCTTCCAGATTGCAAAGATGCATTTGTCAATGTCACCCAATGAGGCCATCTTAATTCTTGTTTATTTGTGTTTATGTGATCACAAATTGATAGTTGTTGAATTTATCACATTATTTTAGATCTTGGCTCTTTATTGGACTGGAAGTTCATTGAGGAGAGAAATGGCATCTTCTCCGTTTATGTATTACATCTACCATATAGCCTTATTATTTGCATGCAGTAAATACTCAATAAATATTACTTTGATTTGTAAAGCTCCAGACATTTAATTCTTTAATTTGAAACTTGCCAGAATTCTACACATTGATTTTTATTTGGAGCCTAAAGAGAAAACACTACTGATTTGAAAGTCTTGTCTGAATATTATAATATTCTTAAATTTAATTTTGCTTTTTCCCAGCTTTTTAGGTTTTTCAACACTCAAGTTTTTAATTCATTTTTAAAATGTTCACTTTTCTTTTCTGAAAAAAAAAAAAAAGTCACAAAAATAGTGCAAGGAATTCCCTTGTACTCCTCACCCAGACATCTCAAATGTTAGCATTTTCTATAACCACAGGTCCAACTATTTATGAACAATGAGCACTCCTTCCTCTGCAGATGCTGCTTTTCTGTGCTTATTATGTTCCCCTCTCCTGTTTTTTGCTCTGTCTCTGTGGATGCTTCTTCTCAGACTCTCTTGCTGGCTCCTCTCCAACCCTTTAACCTCTTGGTGTTCCTCAGGGTTCCAGCCTTGTTCATCTTCTCTCTAGTGACATTCTCTCCCTTGATAATATCATGCAGACTCATGTTTTTAAACATAATTTATCCTGAAAAATTCTAAATTGATACCTACAGTTCTGGCATCTCCCTTGAGCTCCAGATTTCTATACCAGATTTCACCACCTTGCCTCCATAGACATCTTGTATTTAGTATGCCCAAATATAAGATGTGATCCCTTCCCTTACTGCTCCCTCCAACTGCGCCTTCACCGTATTTCCCATTGCATTAAATAGCACCATTTAATGGAGCCATATTACTCAGGCTCCAAACCTCTGCTTAAATGTCCAAGCGCTCTGAGAAGTTTTTCCTGACTACCCAATCTGAATATCTGGACCCTTTCATGTCAACGTGACTAAGATGGCAGCTCCGTGGCTGCAAGGACCTCCTTTATTTTGCCCGGTGCCTACCAGACTGCCTGCCAGATAGTAGGACCCCCATGTTGTTGGTAAATGAGTGGTTAATGAATGAACATGCATCTAACAAAATAAAATTCAATAGGTATTTCTTACAAATCTTAGATGGGGGATTTTTAAATTTTAGGTAATTGGTTCTGAAGGCAGTTTCCAACACCAATATAGGTTAGTAGTAAATACTTTTAAAATTCATATAAGTGTAATGCAACACACTGAATTTGCTTTTACTCTTCTGTAAGCACATAGCTTTGATACTTTCTTAAGATACTATGAATGATACTCTCTTAAGATAATAAAAAATGTATACTACCAACAACTAATGGTCAAACAAAGCCTTCATGGTAAAAAATTTGAAACTTAGCAATAAAAAAATAATAGCCAATAAAACTATAGTTATACAATATTTTCCTGAAAGTTCTGGCAAATGCAATAATGCATGAAGAAAACAACAACAGCAAATATATATAGACATATATCTCTATATATCTCTATATAACATTTTAATTTTAATTATTTTAATTATTAATATTATATTTATTTATATTATACATTATAGGTTTTGAATATTTTAATTAATATTTTAAATATTTTAATATATAGCATAATAAAAATTATATATTATATGTAATATTTTATTTAATTTATATTAAATTATCTATTTACATAGTTTTATATATTTGTATATAATTTGTTTTATATGACTTTATATATATTTTATAACTATATTATATAAATAAAATATATATTTACTGAATATATATCAGCAAATATATATATATATATATATATATATATATATATATATATATATATACATACCAGACTAAAAAAAAGTAATGAGACTACTGGCTAAAGGTGTATACCACAAGAACATGGAGGATCTCTTGGAAGCACACAGGCAAGTGGGAGAACATTATTGGTTAGGGTAGCATCGATCATTTATCATGCAAAACTCACTTATAGATGCAAGAAAAGTGAATTCTAGGCTGCCAGTAGGGAAAACAGTGAAGCAAACTAATTTGCACTATGGACCATCAAAAGGCTCAGAAATGAGTGGCAGTAGGTATGGGTGATATCGACCTTAAAACAGGAAGAGGGAATAAAAGGCGGTGTAAACTCCCCAGCCTGCTCTATCCTCACACAAATACATGATTGCCCTTCACTATTGTGGTAGTAGAAGACTGAATGTATTTTCTGCAGAAGATAACTGTGGGAGCTCCCAGCCTGAGTGAAGAGTGTTAGTACAAGAAGAAGGACATTATAGGTATACATTTATTCACCAACTATTGAGATCTTCAGCTTTCTTCTCTCCTGATGGCCCCTTGAAGACAGAGGAACAGTTAGTTTGCATCCTCCAGGCTGGATGTAAGAGACTTTTCTAGTGAATTTAACCAGTTCAGAAGGACAGACTAAAAACTACAACACTGAGGAGTTAAAAAAAAAAAAAAAAAAGTTCAATCAGATCATTCCACTCTGAAGAGGTCCTACTGGTGTCCACAATGTTTCCAATCAGTTTTTTAGTTTTTGTTTCTAAAATATGAGAGAATACAAAGATCAAGTCCACCATAAACATTAAAGGAGTTTGAAAGAAACAAATTAGTCCAAGAGATATTTTTATTTTTTTTAATTTTTAAATTTTTTTAAAACAAATTTTTTGTTCAAGTATAATTAACATACAGTGTTCAATTTGTTTTAGGTGTTAATATGATTCAACAATTCTATACATTTTTTAAGAAGATTTTATTTATTTATTTGACAGAGGCAGGGAACACAAGTAGGCAGAGAGGCAGGCAGAGGGAGAGGGAGAAGTAGGCTCCTCGCTGAGGAAGGAGCCTGACGCGGGGCTCAATCTCAGGACCCGGGACTCATGACCTGAGCCATAGGCAGCTGCTTAACTGACTGAGCCACCCAGGTGCCCCAATTCTATACATTTCTCAAGTGTTCATCACCAATGATAAGTATATTCTGATCCCCTTTATATTTCACCCCCCCCCCCTCCTCTGGCAACCACGAGTTCTCTGTTTTTAAGAGTCTGGTTTTTTTGTTCATTTGTTTGTTTGTTTTGTTTCTTAAATTCCACATGAGTAAAATCATATGGTATTTGTCTTTCTCTAATTTATTTCACTTGACATAATACTCTCTAGATCCTTCCATGTTGTTGCAAATGGCAAGATTTCATTATTTTTTATGGTTGAGTAATATTCTATTCTTTATCCATTCATCCATCTTCTTTATCCATTCATCCATCAGTGGACACTTGGGTTGCTTCCATATCTTGGCTATTATAAATAATGCTGACATTTTTAAAAGAGATATTTTTAAAAATAAATAAACAAGAAAACCCACCCAACCCTAAAGAACAGTAGTAAAATCAAATAACATTTTGACAGCAAAATAAAGCTTTAGGAAATTAAAACTATAATTGCAGAAAGGCAGAATTTAAAAGAACAATTGGACAATAGAATTGAGGCTATATCTCAGAAAGTAGAGTCAAATCTCAGATGGGAAAGAGAAGAGAGAGAAAAAAAGAATTAGAGGAAGAAACTAACAAGTACAACAGCAGAGAAGAGTTTCAGAAAAAGAGAAGAGAAAATGGACAAGGAGATGAAAGGTGAAATAATTCAAGAAAATGAAGGAAGATCTAGAATGGAAGGGCTCATGACCAACTCATGATGCCAGAGTTGAAAGGCCCACTGAGTACCCTGCAGAACAGATGAAAATAAATCCACATCTCACTGTGAAATTTCAGAACAGATGGAGAAAAGGGGGCATCTTTTTTTTTTTAAGATTTTATTTATTTATTTATTTATTTATTTATTTATTTATTTATTTATTT
>NW_023270503.1:20235755-20279614 GCF_011800145.1 Mirounga leonina | reverse complement strand
TTTATTTATTTATTTATTTATTTATTTATTTATTTATTTATTTATTTATTGCGAGCAGGGGGAGAGGGAGAGGGAGAGAGATAATCTAAAGCAGGCTCCAAGCTGCGTGTGGAGCCCAATGCAGGGCTCGATCTCCTGACCCTGAGATCATGACCTAGGCTGAAATGAAGAGTCAGACACTTAACCAACTGAGCCACCCACACATGCCTCAAAAGAGGGCATCTTAAAAGCTTTCCCAGAGGAAAAAAAAAAACAAAAATAGTTTGTGCAAAGGACTGAGAGTCTGAGTGGCAAAGTATTTTTCAAGAGAGACACCAGAAACTGGAAAACATTGTAGAAATGCCTTCAAAATCTCTGAGTGAAAATAATTTCCAATTTAGAATTCTATACTCAATGTCACTATCAATTAAGTGTGAAGGTAGAATAAAGGCATTTATAGACAGACAAAAATTACCTCCTTTTCTTCAGGAAGCTACTAGAGGATGTACTCTGCCAAATGTACAGTAATAAAGCAAGAAGGAGGAAGAAGTGGAATTCAGGAAACAATGGACCCAACATACCAGAAAGATCTTCAACAGAAGAGAAGAATCAAAAGAAAAACTACAGGTAGAGAGACCACACTTGAAGTAGACCTGAAGAGCATACATCTTCAGGAAAAACTTCTCCAAAAAGATGAACCTGAAAGAACATTTTATGTTTTCAGATATCTTGAGACAATTTCCCGCCACTGGGAAAGAAGATGATGACAGAGAGCAACACATGGAAAATGATGCCCTCCTCCCTTCCTCTAAAACAAAACAAAACAAAACAAAACAAAACACCCAACCAAACAAATAAACAAATAGAAACAAGACAATTATAATGTTGGAGTAAAAAGTTGACCAGGAAAGTTAAACTACTGCTTGGCTCTCAGTAACATTTACATAAAAATAACAATGTAAACATTGATTAAATAAAAATTAAGAGATTGAGCAAAATGGGTGGAGGGGGTCAAAAGTTATAAAATAAGCCATGGGGATGTAATATACAGCATGGTGACTGTGTTTAATAACACCGTCTGGCATATTTGGAAGTCTCTGAGAGAGAAGATTTTAAAAATACTCATCACAAGAAAAGTCTTTTTCTAACTATTTATGGTGACATGTTATCTAGACTTATTGTGGTGACCATTTTGCAATATACAGGTATTTGTATATATCATCATGTTGTATACCCAAAATGAATAGAATGTTATGTGTCAATTATACCTCAAAAAAACTTTTGAAGGATAGAGTGAAGGGGTTCTAAATGAAAGCTTAATTTGAACTTTTTATGGGAAGAAATCAGTAGATAGTCCTTAAAACTAAAAGAAATCAATAAATAGTAATGTAGGCAGGTTATTTAGAAATGTGGAAGTAACTACCAAAAGAATCAGCTCAACGGTTTGAAGGTTGCTCCTAGGAATGAGGAAATGTGCAGTGGGTGGTGTGGGAGTGTTCTTAGTTGTAACAAGGTTTATAGATGTATTTGACCCTTTTACTCTCTGTATGTGTATACATTTTGATAAAAATAAAAATTTAATGACAACAGCTAAAAAGAATTACTAGAGAGAAATATCAGTTCATAGTAGTGAGAGAACCAAAAATACCTGGGGATAACCATGAAGAAAAATGTGTCGCTGTTATGTGAAAAAAATGGCAAAACTTTACCATAAGGAAAAAATATATATAAATTAATGAAGAAACATAGTGTATTCCTGAGGAGGAAGACTATTTTAATATTGTCTATTCTTTATAGTTTTAAGACAATATCAATTAAAATATTATGAGAAGCTTTGGAGACTTTGGTGAAATGATATTAAATTTAATCTGGGAAATTAATAGGGTAATTTTGAAAAAAAAGTGAAATAATGGGGAATCTGTATTTTTCAAATATTAAGAGATATTTTGAAGTTGAAATTAAAGCAGAGTGGAACTGATACCTTACCCAAGAGATAGTACAATGGAAAAGAGTGAATAGCTTTGAAAAAACCCCATAGTTCACATAAGAACTTATATAATTACTTAAAACACCAAAAATGATGTTTTAAAATTTGATATTGAAATATTAGGTTAGATCTTATGATATATTAGAAAATACATTTTCAAGGGATTAAAGTGTGAAATGTTTAAAACTGAAAATATTATAGGAAAGATAAGCAATACTTAAATTGATCATGAGTTTAGGTGAATTTTCTAAGCATCAAAACCAATGGAAGTAATCCCACCACAAAGATAAATAGGTTGCACTGCGTAAAACTGAGAAGTTTTGAATATTAAAACAGAATACCCTATGCTTGCTCAGTCTATTGGTGTGACTTGACGGTGGACTGGCTATTATGCTGGTGAACCCCCACCCCATCAGTGACACACACTTTATTTGAGCTTTGTTCTGGTCCCCCCTCCCAGTCTCTCCTCCTCCACCCCCTAGCTGCCTTAGCTCTCCCAGTTTACCCATTCAATTTCTTCATTTTTAAATTTTAAATAATTTAGTTTTTATTTTATTTTATTTTTTTTTAAAGATTTTATTTATTTATTTGACAGAGAGAGACACAGTGAGAGAGGGAACACAAGCAGGGGGAGTGGGAGAGGGAGAAGCAGGCTTCCCGCTGAGCAGGGAGCCCGATGCGGGACTTAATCCCAGGACCCTGGGATCATGACCTGAGCCAAAGGCAGACGCTTAACGACTGAGCCACCCAGCCGCCCTAAATAATTTAGTTTTTAAATAAAAATTATATATATTTAAGATATACAACATAATGATTTGATATACATATACATAGTGACATGATTACTACAGTCGAGCTAATTAACAGATTATCTTCTCACAGTTACCAGTATGTGTGTGTGTGTGTGTGTGTGTGGTTAGAGCCCCTGAAACTTAATCTCTCAACAAATTTCCAGTATTCACGGCTCTCTTGTTAACTATAATCACGGTGCTGTGCTTTAGATTTCTAGATTTATTCATCCTCCAAAACTGCAGCTTTGTACCTTTTAACCAACATCGCCATTTCACCTACCTCATCATCCCCTGGTAACCACAGTTCAGCTTTCTGCTTCTCTGTATTCAACCTTTTTAGATTCCACATTTAAGTGAGATCAGGCAGATTTTTTTCTTTCTGAGTCTGACTTGTTTCACTTAGCCTAGTGTTCTCCAGACTCTGTTGGTTTGCTTGGGCGGGCATAAACACCCAGCTCTCTCTTACTGGAGATGAGCATGGGGAGCGGGTAGGGATGACCCTCAGGGTTTTTCAAGGAATAGAGGCAGTCTTCCTGTTCATGTTCACCCTTCCTCTGGAGGTCTCCTGGGCAGATGGGTTTCCTCTTCTGCTTACTCCCCTCTTGAATTTCTACGCTGTGGGTCTTCCAGTTTGTTTCAATTATCAACATGCTTCCATCTGTTTTTTAATTTATTTTTTAAAGCTTTATTGAGATATAATTGATATACCCCAAAATGGCACATACCCAATGTATACATTTTGATGAGTCTGGACATAGACATACACCCATGATACGCCTCATTTATTTTTGATAGAAAAAAAAATCTGTTGAAGTTTTTCCTCTGCTGATGTTCCCCTTGTGTTCTTTTTGTTCCTCTGATTTTATTTCCTTTTTTACTGCTGTATCATAATTTTAGTGGGAACTCAGGAGAGAGGGAAAAAAACACTGTTGGCTCTGTCAATCATCTGGAACCAGTAGTCTTTTAATAAATGTTGTAGGAATATTTGATTTAATGGAAATGGAAGCATACTCTGCAACATTTAAATAAAATGCCAAATAATGAAATGATTCTAATAAAAATTAACATTTCACAAACAGATGATTTTATAAATCAATATAAAAAACTGTAATGAGGGGCGCCAGGGCAGCTCAGTTGGTTAAGCATCCAACTCATGGCTGCAGCTCAGGTCATGATCTCAAAAATCTTGAAATTGAGCCCTGCGTCAGGCTCCGCGCTCAGCAGGGAATCTGCTTGAAGGTTTTCTCCCTCTGCCCCTCCTCTCACTTGCTCTCTCTCTCTTTCTCTCTCTCTAAAATAAAATAAATAAATCTTAAAAAAAAAAAAACAAATAGCAATGACTTGGTGGACTATCAGGGCAATGACATAAACTGAAGAAATTAAAATAACCAATAAGTCTTTGGGAATATTTTAAACCTAATTAATCAAATACGTTTATGTAATGAAGTATGTTTTTTCATGTGTTAAATTGAAATTTTAAAAATTTCACGTTACTTAATACTGAGTGCTGGGAGGTGACCCCTTCACAGACTGTGGGCATGTGCATTTAAAACGTCTGGAAAACACTTAAGCAAGTATTAAGGACACTTTCCAATATTTCTTTTTTTTAATCAGAAGATCCACTTCTAGGTATCTACCTCATAAGGACTATAAGAAATGTGGATAAGTCATTGCAACATTACTAGTCTAATAGAGGGGAAAAAAATGGAAACAACCTCTTATAGCCAGCAGGGGTAGAATTTAAAAATAAATCATAATAAATCCATGTACTATTAAGTAGTCATTAAAAGAATATCAAAGAATATTTAATATTTAATATCATGCATAGAAAATATGCATGATAAGTTAGATTTTAAAGAGTTACTTAGGACAATGAATGGATCAGATATGGTCAAAACTCTGGGAGGATAGCATTTCAATCTATTTCTATTTCTAGCCAAATTATCCATCAAAATTGAAAGCAGGACTAAAGAGTTTGAGATATTTAAGGTCCTAAAAACTTTTGCTATCATGCATCTTTTCTTTCTTTCTTTCTTTTTTTTTAAGATTTTATTTGACAGAGAGAGAGAGAGGGACAAGAGCAGGGGGAGAGGGAGAAACAGGCTCTCCGCAGAGCAGAGACCCCGATGCGGGACTCGATCCCAGGACCTTGAGATCATGACCTGAGCTGAAGGCAGACGCTTAACCGACTGAGCCACCCAGGCACCCCGCATCTTTTCTTAAGTAACTAATGAGGATGTGCTCCAGCAACATATGGGTGTAAACCAAAAAAGAAGATGCAATTCGGGAAACAGAGGCTACAAGACAGGAAAGAGGAAAAGGAATTCTCAGGATCACATGGAGGGAAGTCACAGAATAGCATCTGTGAAGGGCCATACAGAACAACTAGTCAAGCTTGGAGCAGGACACAAAAGTCTGCAATAAGGATTTCTCTAGAAAAATAAAAGGTACAGATTACTTGATTTGTTTGGCACTCCAGAATGTTTTATATATAGTTCAGTTAAAAATTCTTATGTTAGGGATGCCTGGGTGGCTCAGTCGGTTGGGCATCTGCCTTCAGCTCAAGTCATGATCCCAGGGTCCTGGGATTGAGCCCTGAATCAGGCTCTCTGCTCAGCGAGGAACTTGATTCTCCCTCTCCCTCTGCCTGCCGCTCTGTCTACTTGTGCTCTCTCTCTCTGTCAAATAAATAAATAAAATCTTAAAAAAAAAAAAAGAGTTACTTAGGATCCAAATTATGCAAATGATTAAGGTTTTCACTTTTGGAAAAAATGTGTATGTAAAGAGACTTCCCTGTTTCCATAAAATGGAATGCCCAGCCTTTTTGCTTCCTTAGCATTGCATGTTTAGAACTGGTTACACTTTCTACTGGAGTGTATTTGTCTTGGTTGACCATGAGCTAGCTCTTTGATAGAAGCGGTATGCTTCATTATTCTTTTTTTGTGATTCTCATCAGGGGGCCTGACACATAATATATGTTCCATAGCTATTTGTTGAATTATTAAATGAAGGGATTAATGAATGAATGACTGATTGAATGAAAAAGTGTATAATATAGTCCTGGAAATGGAAGGCTAGTTGGGGGGGGGGGGGGGCGGGTCTAGTGCAGGTAGAATGGGGAGGTAGAAAGAAAGAGGCAGAAGGAATAGGAGTGAAGATAGAGCTTTGGCCAGAAAGGGCAATAAAAGGAAATTCAGTCAAGCAGGGCTATGTAGAGAAATAAAGACAAAAAGACCAAGAAGGGATAATAGAAATGCATCATGATATTGTAGAAAATCACGGGCTTTTAAAACAGAAGTATCTGGGCTTAAATTTTAAGTTCACCTTTGTTGGCTATGTAATCATACAGTAGAAAACAGACATGACCGTTCTTTCCTCGTGGAGATGGAATGAGATAACCTGAAAATTTCTTGGTGCTGAATGGGCCCATGACAACAGGTTCAAGGAGACAGAGAGACAAAGAAAACTCTTTCAATGAGGTGCAGTATCAACACAACGCATGGGTAGTAAAAAGTATTGTTCCAGGGAAGGGTTACTATAAAAGCCACAATCTTGGATAATAAGGAAGCACGCCTTTTTGCTGTGGTGCCATCCTGTTCTCAACACCCTACCATTTGTTTGCTGGCAGTGTACTTAAATTGTATCAGCAGCAGATAGGTAAAAATCAAAGTTCACAAAGAGCCAAATCCTTTTAAGCTAGGTTTCCCTGCCTGTCATGGTATTTACTCAAATTATCACTCACTGGAGTCCAAAAAAAGTATTAAAAATAATTATTTATGCTTCTTGATTTTTTTTAATGGGACTAAAGGATGCATTGTGTCTTTTGATTGATGCAAGGGGCAGTTGAATGGAGAGAGAAACATTGGTTGTGTTTTTGAGCCCAGCCAAGTGTTAAAAGCTGTATCTGGCAGTCATCCCCACATCCTTGTCAATGAGATAGTTTGGTTGAGCCTGGGCTTTGAAGACACATAGTTCTGGGTTCGAATCTCAACTCTAATACTAGCTCAGGGACCTTGATACTGACTGTTGAGCTATGGAGTCACATTGCTTTCATCTGGGAAGATCATTAATGGTAGCAATTTCCTAGGATATTATAGGAATTAACGAAATTTATATAATCTTCCTAGCATTCCCAATATTGCTTGGCTCTAGTGAGAATTTTGGGCTTCATATGTTCTTTGGGAGTTTGGGTGGCCTACAGGCATTTGAAGAGAAGTTGTTTAAAAATGCTTATCCATGTATCATTGCAATTGATACATTTCCCAGGTTTTGATCTGGATTTTTCTGAGCAATCATGCAAGGGATGTTTGCCTGCTTCCTTAGGATTTTATGATGACTGTCTCGCTTGCTTGTTCTCCAGTTGAGACAGAGGCAGTCAGGAAATATTTCACCAGGGTGGAAAAGTGAGCATCCATTTCTGACAACCAGCAATTCCCTTCTTCAAGTGCATCTTTTAGACGTAAACAGAAGTGTTAGAAAAGTACGCATACCTCATTCATCACCACTTCAGAGAAGCGGATTCTATCATTCTGGAATCAAAAATGAGCATTCAACTTGAGGAGAAAGAAAGAAATCAATTATATTGGTGGCATTAAAGCATCATAACAAAGAAACTAAGAAGCACAGAATGAGATCTTATATTTTCTTTAAGTTGAAGAAGCCAAGCTTCCATTTTTTATACTTGGAAAGAACATCAATGAGATTGATTGGGAAAGGCTAGTAGAATGTTAAAATTATACAGCATTTTTGCAGGCTGACTGTAATTTGTACACACAATGGGCTATTACCTATGCATTGTTCTATGGAAGAAAAAAATAATTGCTTCTTCCCTTCCCTCCTCCTTTCTCAAAGCCTGATCAAGTGATTTATCTTTAACCTTATTGCAATGAGTAGCTTCATTATCATTTTTAAATTTTTAGTTGTTTTCTTTAGGGAAGGTGATAACAAATTAACAAAGAAGTTTTTGGTTTTCAAAATTCTTTTTGGGCATAGCAGCTGCTGGAGGATTAATATAATTCATACAAAATCTTTCTCTGGACAGTCTATTGGAGTTCAGATTTTTAAGAGAGCAAATTAGTATCTGCATGATGCAACGTTTAGAACAAGAAAGAGGGAATTGGGTTTAAGAATTTTCATCCTCAATATTTATTGTTGTATCACTGTATCAGATATATCCACCAAGTACAGTCTGTTCTTGCCAGTCTTGGTTAAAGCCTTAGCACTTCACCTTAGCATACCTCATGACAATCCTCTTTTGGAGAATTTTGGAAAATCACTTAACCAGGAAGCATTTACTGAGAAGCCACTTTGTTCACTGTACTCTGTAAAGGCTCTGAGCCAGTCATCACATAACTCACTCTATTTTAGCCCCAGGAATGATCTCTTCCCTGCGGATAGCCCTGATCTCAACCATATGTGGTGCAGTGGAAGTCTAAACGATCTGCTCTCAGGCAGACACATCCATGCTCCAGCACTGACAAAGAAACTTCCTGCTATGGGGCATCAGGTAAATTAGTAGTGGAAAATGCAGAAAGTATTAACTCTTTGGCAAGTGTTTTCATTAGAGTCTGAATTAAATGTCCCTCCTCTGTACTCCCTTCCAAACTTACAAATACTTTTATCACGTGCACTTCTGGTTTACTGAAGTTGTTTATTTACAAGGCTAGATCTTCTGTTAAACCATAAGATTCCTGAGACTCGGGTCTGTGCCTTACTCATCTTCATAACCTGAGCACTTAGCGCAGTGGTATGTGCCCCCTAGATCCTGAAACATCTTGGGAATTGAATGTTAGTGTAAATCAGGTTAAGGAATTCGGAGCCATGAAGTGTTAGTCCTGGAAATGACTGAGAGTCCATTGTTGTTATGCAAAATGATACATAACCAGTTTCCTACTGAGACATATTTATGTTTTACTAACTTTTTACTATTATAGATAATACCATATTGATTATATTTGTGTTTACATTTTGCAAACATATGTAATTATTTCCTTAATATACGTGTGTGTATGTTTGTGTGAGCAGCAATGCGTTGGGTCTAGTGATTTGCAGTATAAAATGTTGATGTAAATCAACACTCTGCCCTCCAGAAACATTATATCTTCCCACTAGAAGTGCATATTGTTTCTCCACACTTTAAAAAAATGAACATTAGATATTTTAAATCATTTAAGGTATTTTTCCAAACTGATAAATACAAATGATAATACCTTGCTTTTTTATATGTATTTCTAAGTATAGTTGGCTGACATATATTCATTGGCACTGACATTCTTTCCTGAATTTGTGTTCTTTACCCGATTTTCCTTTAATTGTGATGGGTTTATCTTTTTCTTACTGATTTGTCATATAAATGGAATCATACAATATGTAGTTTTTTGGTTGGATTTCTTTCAATTAGGAAAATGCATTTGAGGTTTACCCCTGTTATATATAAATCAATAGTTTCTTTTTTTTTTTTAATAAACAGTACTCTTATGTATGGCTGTATCACAGTTTGGTCATACTTTTAGCAATGGAAGGACTTGGGGGTTCTTCCCAATTTTTGCTATACAGCTGAAGGTGCTATAAACCTTTGTGTAAGTTTTTTGTGTGAATGTAAGTTTTTATTTCTTTTGGGTATATACCTAGGAGAGGTTTTGCTGGATCATATCATAAGTGTATCTAACTTTATAAGAAGCTGCCAGAGAGTTTTTGAATGGCTATATAATTTTACATTTCCACCAACAGTGTACGAGAGTTACAGTTGCTCATTTTTGCTTTAGTAGAATAATTAAAAAAAAAATTTTTTTTTAGGAGTGCCTGGGTAACTCAGTCAGTTAAACATCCAACTCTTGATTTCGGCTCAGGTCATGAACTCAGCGTCGTGAGATCAAGTCCCACATGGGGATCCATGCTGGGCGTGGAGCCTGCTTAAGATTCCCTCTCTCCCACTCCCTCTGCACCTCCCCCCGCTCGCACACTCTCTCTCTAAAAAAAAAAATAAAATAAAAAAACTTTTTTTTTTTTTTTACTTTAATGGGTGTTATTGGTAACACATTGTGGGTTTGATTTAAATTTTCCTAATGACTAATAATGTGGAACATCTTTTCTATATGCTTACTTGCCATCTGTATATCTATTTTGGTGAGGTTTCTATTTAAATCTTTTGCTTATTTTCATTAATTGGGTTGTTTTCTCATTTTTTGAATTTTGAGAGTTTATATATTTTCAATACAATCCTTTGTTAGAAAGATGATCTGCAAATATCTTCTTCTAGTCTATCACTTGTTATCTCATTCTCTGAATGGTGTTTTTGAAACACTGAAGTATAGCCAACACAGAATGCACACGGTGTTCAGGTGTACTCACCACCTAATGATGCTGTGCTCACCACCAGTGTAGCTACCATCTGTCACCATACAATGCTATTACAGTAAAATTCCCTCTGCTGTGCCTTTATTCCCATGACTTATGCTGGAAGCCTATATCTCCCACTCCCCTTCATCCATTTTACCCATTCCCCCAACTTCCTCCCTTCTGGCAACCATCAGTTTGTTCTCTATGGGTCTGTTTCTGCTTTTTGTTTGTTTGCTTTATTTTTTAGATTCCACATATAAGTGAAGTCATATGGTATTTGTCTTTCTCTGACTTATTTCATTTAGCATAGTACCTTCTAGGTCCATCTCTGTTTTTGCAAATGGCAAGATTTCTTCTTTTTTAAGACTGACTAAATTCCTCCGTGTGTGTGTGTGTGTGTGTGTTTATACATTTTCTTTATACATTCATGTATCAAGGGACACTAGGGTTGCTTCCATATCTTGACTATTGTAAATAATGTTGCAATAAATATAGGGGAGCATATATCTTTTCAAATTAGTATTTTTATTTTCTTTGGGTAAATACCCAATAGTGGAATTACTGAATCATATGATATTTCTATTTATAATTTTTTGAGGAAACCATGCTGTTTTCCACAGTGGTTGCACCAGTTTCCATTTCCACCAAAGTGCATGAGGGTTCCTTTTTCTCCACATCTTCACCAACACTTGTTATTTCTTATCTTTTTGATGTTAGCCATTCTAACATGTATAAGGTGATATTCTCATTGTGTTTTGATTTGCATTTCCCTGATGATTAGTGATGTTGAGCATCTTTTCATGTGTCTGTTGGCCATCATGGGTCTTCCTTGGGAAAATGCCTATTCAGGCTCTCTACCTATTTTTTAACTGGATTATTTGTCTTTTTGGTGTTGAGTTGTATCAGTTCTTTATATATTTTGGATACTTTATCAGATATGTCATTTGCAAATATCTTCTCCCACTCAGTAGGTTGTCTTTTTGTTTTGTTGATGGTTTTCTTTGCTGTGTAAGAGCCTTTTGTTTTGATGTAGTTCCATAGTTTATTTTGCCTTTGTTTCTCTTGCCTCAGGAGACATATTAGAAAACTGTGATGATAGCTGACCTTAAAGAAATTATTGCCTGTATTTTCCTCTAAGAGTTTCATGGTTGTAGATCTCACATTTAGGTCTTTAATCCATTTTGAGTTTATTTATTTTTTTATTATTTTTTTATTATGTTATGTTAATCACCATACATTACATCATTAGTTTTTGATGTAGTGTTCCATGATTCATTGTTTGCATATAACACCCAGTGCTCCATGTAGTACGTGCCCTCTTTAATACCCATCACCAGGCTAACCCATCCCCCCAACCCCCTCCCCTCTAGAACCCTCAGTTTGTTTTTCAGAGTCCATAGTCTCTCATGGTTTGTCATTTTGAGTTTATTTTTGATGTATGGTGTAAGAAAGTGGTTCAGTTTCGGGGCCGCTGGGTGGCTCAGTCTGTTAAGCATCTGCCTTCAACTCAGGTCATGATCTCAGGGTCCTGAGATCAAGCCCCACATTGGGCTCTCTTCTCAGTGGGGAGCCTGATTCTGACTGCTGTTCTGCCTGCTTGTGCTCTCTTTCTCTCTCTGTCAAATAAATACATAAATACATACATACATACATACATAAAGTGGTCTGATTTCGTTCTTTTGTGTGTAGCTGTCCAGTTTTCCCAGAACCATTTGTTGAAGAAACTGTCTTTTCCTTAAGGTATGTTCTTTCCTCCTTTGTCATAGATTAATTGACCATATAAGTTTATGAGTTTATTTCTGGGCTCTCTATTCTGTTCCACTGATCTATGTGTCTATTTGCGTCAGTACCATAGTGTTTTGATTACTACAGCTTTGTAGTATATCTTGAAATCTGGGATTGTGAACTTCCAGTTTTGTTCTTCTTTCTCAAGATTGCTTTGGCTCTTTGGGGTCTTTTGTGGTTCCATACAAATTTTAGCATTCTTTTAATTCTGTGAAAAATGCTAGTGGTATTTTGATAGGAATTGCATTGAATCTGTTGATTGCTTTGGGTTATATGGACATTTTAACAATATTACTTCTAATCCATGAGCATGGATTATCTTTGCATTTGTTTGTGTCATCTTCAATATTTTTTATCAGTGTTTTATAGTTTTCATAGTACAAGTCTTTCACCTTGGTTAAGTTTATTCCTAGGTATTTTATTCTTTTTGGTGCAATTTTAAATGGGACTGTTTTCTTAATTTCTCTTTCTGCTACTTCCTTAGTGGTATATAGAGATACAACTGATTTCTGTGTATTAATTTTGTATCCTGTGACTTAACTGAATTCATTTATTCCTTCTAGTAGTTTTTTGGTGGCATCTTTAGGGTTTCCTACATACAGTATCACTGAATGGTGGTTTTTTGAACAGCCAAATTGCTAATTTTGAAAAGTTCCAGTTTATCTTCATGTTTTTCTTTTTAGATCATTCTTTTGGTTTCAAGTCTAAACTTGATTTGCCTACCTCAAGGTTGCGAAAATTTTCTCCTGTGTTTTCTTCTACAAGTGTTATAGGTATTAGATTTTACATTTAGGTCTATGGCCCATTTTGATTTAATTTTTATTTATACATAAAGTATGAGATGTGAGTTGAGGTTAAATTTTGTTTGCATATGGATGTCCAATTGACCCAACACCATTTGTTGAAAAGACTATCCTTTTTTTTTTAAGATTTTATGTATTTATTTATTTGAGAGAGGCAGATAGTGAGATAGAGCATGAGAGGGGAGGAGAGGGAGAAGCAGGCTCCCTGCTGAGCAAGGAGCCCGATGTGGAGCTTGATCTCAGGACCCTGGCATCATGACCTGAACTGAAGGCAGACGCTTAACCAACTGAGCCACCCAGGCGCCCCAAAAAGACTATCCTTTGTCCATAAATTGAACCTTTGTCAAAAATCAGTTGACTTTATTTGTGTGGGTCTTTTTCTGCACTCTCTATTCAATTGATATGTGTATACTTTCACCAGTATTATACTGTCTTGATTATTGTAACTTTATACTAAAACTTGACATTGGATAGTGTGTGTTCTCTAACTTTATCCTTCTTTTTCAGAGATGTTTTGAGTTCGGTTTAAATTAAGATGGGGAGTGATATCATCAAGATGGCAATGTAGGAGGGTCACTGGCTTCAGTCCCCTTCACAGAGCAAAGTTGGAGGCATCACTCTTCCTGATTTCAAACTATATTATAAATCTATAGTACTGGTCAAAACAGTATGGTGCTGACATAAAAACAGACAAATAGTACCTATCCAAGGATGAAACACCATTATGAAAATCCCAGAACCCAGGGCATGAGGCTGAAGCACTTCTGTGGATAGCAGAGACTGAGTCAGACTGAGCTGGAAGGGTAAGAGGAGCAGGTACAATTTGACCATGTTGCCCCTCCTCCGGGCTGGACCATGCAACACCAGAGTGGCTCCCCTGGGCCTACAGTTTCTCTGGTGAGAACATAAGAACACAAGCCTTGTGGGACACTCCACCTCACAGGGATCACTGGGGGAACTTCTGGATCCAGAACACTGGGGATCAGATAGAGACTGAGAATGGGGCTGGGGCTTACAGCCCAAACCTCCAGCCAGCAGCTCTGGTCATCTGTGGAGCAGAAGCAGTGCCCCATCTGGCCAGGAGCTCAGTTGGAAAATCACCCTGATTCTGATACCCAGCCAGTGGGTACCAGCTGTAGAGTATATTCTAAGGTCCTGCCTTGACAGGGGAGCAAATCTGTAGCTTGCCCAACTACTAAGCATAACCTCTGGTGTTACCCCTCCAGGAAACATGGTCACATGGTCACAAACATCCACCAGCTTTGGAGCACATCCTCCAGCCCACTGAGGCAGGCAGTCAAGTCAGCAGCCTGGCCTAACTGTTGAACCAACTTCTGGTCCTCGTACCCAGGGAGCCTGAACAGGGACTCTGAGCAGCCATGGAGCCCAGCCTGTGATACCACCCAGCAGCCACAGAGTGAAAACAAGCAGCAGAGTCTAGCATACAACCCTGCCTGATTGCTGAACATAGCCTGTGGCATCCCCTAGGAAGGGAGCCCATCTAGAGACCCTGCCCAATCAGGGAGCTTAGCCTACTGCCTCACCCAATCAGAGAGCCCAGCCAGCAACCTCACCCAATAGCTTAGCACAGCCAAAGGTCTACACAATCACAAAGACCAGCTTGTGTCCCCATTCAATTTTGGTTCACAGCCTGTGGCCCTCTCCTGCCATTTGGAATAACTTGGATGAATCTTGAGGGTATTATGCTATGCGAAATAGCCAGAAAGAGAAACACAAGTGTTATGTAATCTCACTTATATATGAACTCATGGAAACAGAGTCGACTGGTGGTTGCCAGGATGAGAAAGTGGGGGAATATGGGTGAAGTTGGTCAAAGGGTACAAACTTCCAGTTATGAGTTGAATATGTTCTGGGGATTTAAAGTACAGCATGGTGACTAAAACTAACAATACTCTTTTATAAACTTTAAAGTTGCTAAAAGATACATCTTAAAAGTTCTCACCAAAAAAAAAAAAAAAGGTAACTATGTGAGATGATGAGTGTCTTAATTTACCTTATTGTAGTGATCATTCACAATTTATTTGTTTATCATATTGAACACTTTAAATTTATATAATGCTATGTGTTAATTATATCTCAGTAAAGCTGGAAAAAATAAAAATTAAGGTGAGGATCAAAATTATTTAATTAAAATTAATTAAAAATACCACTATTTCCCCCAGTGAATTGCAGTGGTATATTCGCCATCAGGTGACCTTATATGAATGGTTCTGTGTCTAGATTCAGTATTTTCTCCCATTGATTTGTCTATCATTGTATCATTGTATCAATACCTGTGTGATTGTTTTTAATTGCTCTCTTTTCACACTTTTGATTTATTTCTGGGATATCTATTCTGTTCCATTGATCTATATGTCTGTTTTTATGTCGATGCCATGCTATTTTGATTAATACTATAGATTTATAATGTATTTTGAAGTCAGGAAGTGTGATGCCTCCAACTTTGTTCTTGCTAAGATTGCTTTGGCTATTTGGGATCTTGTGGTTCCATATGAAGTTTAGGGTTGTTTTTTCTATTTCTGTGGAAAATGCTATTGAAATTTTAATAGGTATTACACTGAATCTGTAGATTGCTTTGGGTAATACAAACATTTTAATAATATTATTTCTTCCAATCCATGAACACGGATGTTAGTCTACTTATTTGTGTCTTCTTTAGTTTTTTTTCAACAGTGTGTACATACAGGTAGGGAAGGCTAATACTGGACATTCTCTCTATTATCCTGTGCTCAGTATTGAATTAAAATGCATCAGGTAAACTGTATGCCAAGGAGTGAGATAAGAGTATTTGGTTTTGTCAATCTTCACCTTCTGGGAAGTCACATAGCATTATTGGACCCCAGGTTTGTTTTTGTTTGCTGGTTTGTTTGTTTGTTACCTCTAGAATGTAATGTATGTGGCATATATAACCTGCTAGATTTTTAGGATCAGATGAATAACAGATAATTTTAAATACACACACACACACACACACACACTTTGTAAATGGCAAAGCCCTATACCAAAATAACATGTTACTGATAAAGATAACTTTCTTTTTACTAAATTCTGGGACTAGATGTCTAAAGACTTTTTCCTAACCTTATTTTACTGCTGGCTCTCTCGTTTGATAACAGGATTAGATCTAGAAAGCCAAGGTAGTGTGAGAAGGTAGATTATATGCAGTTTTTTCTTCTATCAGATGCTGCTTTTCATGAACAAGAGGACATATTCCCCTGAAACTCAATCTGGAAGAATTGTACACATGTTTCTCAAAATAAAGCTGTGTGGGAAGTAATTGCAGACCTCCTGTTTGCCAGCCAATTCATCTCCATAATTCAGAAACCCCTGGCATGGTTAGTATCATTCATTTGTACCAATAAAGGCCAGTACGTCCTGGCACAGAATTCTTCCAGCTGTCATAAAGGGACTCAGGTACCTTTGAATACCATATGCTGGCAATAAGTCTAACCTAATAGCCAAGCCCATGGTCCCCTCATTGCTTTTAAGTCATTCCTCAGCATCACAGGGACCCCTTCAAAACTACCATTTAGCTGTCACACATGTCAGCAGATGAAAGCTAAAGGATGATAAATAACCGCATCACCAAACACAGCTTGGTCCAATATGCTCTCTGCCCACTCTCTTTCTCTGAAAATGCAGATCTTATGCTGCATTAAGATGGTGAAGTCAAAGGCAACACTGTCAATGAAACATCCTTAGCAGACCCTTTCTCTTTTCAACATCCCCACCTACTTGGCTCACAAGGTCAAGGATGCTAGTCTTCTTGAAGACACAGGGTGACAGGAAACATTGAGGAGGGAATAGCCAGCTGGGGCCCTGGCAATGAGCAAAGGGAATCCAGACTCTCCTAGATAATTCTTTATCTGTGTAAGAGATTTAACATGGCCTGAGTTGGGCCTGTTGCCCTTGCTGAAATCCATTATTAGCTTGGTGTTCCTGGTCATGCCCTGTACTTTATCCAAGTGACCTTTTGACTTGAAATACCCTTTCTCCATTGCTTCAAGTTCATGATCTCCCCATCACTTCTTTGACCTCATCTCTTACCAGTCAGTTTACCCCCATTCCCCTTGGCCTCTTTGTCAGTCTCCAAACCCACCAACCTGCTCTTGCCCCAGGGTCTTCACTGTTGCTCTTCTCTGGTTGAAATGCTCTTCTCCTGGATATGTGTAAGACTGGCTCTGTCCTTGGCCAGTTCATGTGTCAGAAACACCACCTTCTCCTCCATTTCCCCTTCCCTGTTTTACTTTTCTCCATAGCAGTCATCAGTGCTTACTTATGTACTTACTTATTAATTGCTTTGTTTATCAACTGTTTGTCCTTGTCCCTGTCTTTGGAATGTGAGTTCCACAAGGGCTGGGATTGTGTCTGTTTTCACACTGCTGCTGTAGAGAAGCAATTCAAATATTGTCAAATATTGAAGGCAATGCAAACCCTTCCTCAAATCTCAGCTAACCTGCCCCTTACTTCATTAAGCCATCTCTCATCCCCAACCTCTAACTTTGGTTCTCTCCTCTCTTCCTCTGCCTCTGTAACACTTTATTAAGACATTGAACACTTTTATACCTGATCGTATGCCTAGTTGTTCTACAGATAATAGCTATTACCATTTCATCTTCTTGATTAGACTATAAGCTCCTCAAGGATATGAGCCGTTTGATTAAAGTTTGAATCCCCCATAATCCTTTGACTTATGTTAATTAAGTATTGGGGAAATAAATGAATGGCTGTAACATAATAAAGTCATTCATTCACTCATTTACTCATTTGTTTAGTGAGAGCCTACTGGTCACAGCTCTGGGCACTGGGGAACAACATTGAACAAAACAGGAAGAAACAACCACATTGGTAAGTCATAAATTAAGTACCTATATTTTACTATTTTATATAAGTTATTATTGTTACCTGCATTTAATCCTTATGATAGTTGTATATGACAAAGATTATTATTCCTATTAAAGTATGAGTAAACTGTAAACACTAAGCTATTGAAGGGTATTTTTTCTGGATTTAATCTCCATCTCTCCAATCCCAATGTACATGTCTTAAGCAATATGCCATGTAGTCTAGCTTTGTGCAAAATCATGATGTCTGAGAACAAGTCACTTTGGGACATTTGATGATGATGTTTGGATGACACTGACACAAGCCTGTTGTGGGCAGAGGATGTTTGCTGATTTGGAATAATTGCTTCCATATCCCCCCCTGTGAGGAGGGGCAGCCCTGCTGCCCAGAGGTAGGCAGTGGTGCTGGCTGAATGGACACCCCCCATGTTCCAAATCAGATCTCTTTTGTTGTTTCCAGCCCCTTTCTAGGCTTCTGTGAGAGTCTCCTTCAATGGCTTTTGTCTGTGGCTCCTCTTTGGAGGCCACTTTCAAGCCACTGGAGCCACTCGTGCTATGGGTACAAAAAGTGGGAAGTACCTGAGAGTTGGTCTCCTCCTCACCGCCATTTCTAGGGCTAGTCAAGCTGCATGTAAGTTCTGGAAACCTGCCTGAAATTACACGCTTTCTTGACCTCTTCCCTTTGCCTTTTTTTGCTTTCCCCACTCTCTTACCGAGTTTTCCTCAAATTTACTTAATGAAATCAGTGGCTCACAAATCCTTATCTGACTTGAGGTCTGACTTGAAGAATCCAGCTGAAGATAGTCTCCTAGTTGAAAGCATTAAAGAAAATGTTTTCTCTAAGAAAGGGAAAGTATTTGCCACCCGGACTCAGTTCTGCCTTTTTGGAGGAAGCTGCTTGCTGAGGGGTCAGGACTGGTCCTTGAGGGTGTCCCTTAGCCGTCTCTTAGATAGCAGTCCTCATCTAACCCTGATTGGCAGGAAAAATAAATTGGACTTCTTATTTAGATGTTGTCTATGGTTACCCCAAATACACACACACACACACACACACATAGTCAATCAAATAAGTATTGAAAAACTTATTTTTAAGTCCATTCAGTCATCCCATCTAGCATTTATTGAGCATTCTTCACTTCCTAGCATTATACAAAAATAATATGTATTTCTTACCCTTGAGAAACTCACAATATGTGAGGCAGGACAGATATGTGATTAATAAAAAACAGTGTGGGTGGATGAGTGCTACAGGAAAGGTTGGTATAAAGTGCCAGAGACCAGAAGAGGGTGCTATAAATTCTGGTAGGGAAAAAAAGGAGAAAGATTTTACTGAGGAGATGACTTTTGAGCTGGTCTTGGAAGGAAGGAGAGAAATTGCCGGAAGGAGAGAGAGTTTTGTGTAGGTAGAGAGAACACTGGAAGTAAAAGACGCATAGCTTTTTAAAGGATTCATTTGTAGTGTTTTTCGTGTTGCTGTTCCCCAATCCCACAACACTTCCTTTCCATTTTTAAGAAGACAGTCAAACAAAAGAATAAATAAATCAGGGGAGTTTTGCCTTTGGGGCTGAAAGGTGTTATCTGAAAGCAACCTCCTTCCAGTGGGAGGGATGCTGGTGGGACGTGTGAGAAGTGGGGATGCAGAGCTGGGGTGTTTGGGGGGAGGGAGAGAAGGGGAAGCTGAGGTCTGCAGCCCCCCCGGGTTTGGATAGCAGGCATGTCACCAGTGAGTAGCGACACCACAGAAGAGCTCCTCTAAGTACTCTGCTCAATATAAAACTTTAAAGAGTCCTAGGGGAGGGAGTGGGTGGGGAGACAGACCCATAATGACTAAGATGGAACTTACTGGGTAAAATGTGTACAACGTTAGATTTCATTTCAACGTTAGATTCAAAGAGAACAAAGAAGTGAGATATTTCTTGCATATAAGTTTTCTGAGTAAAATTCAATACTTGTTTCTGGCTCGATGCACATGAGGAACTTTGAGTGGTTGGCATGGCTTGTATGTGGGATAAAAGGGGAGTTTGGGAAGTTGGATGGGAGGCAGGTTGTAAAGCTTTTGTGTGCTGTTATTGTTTTATGCACTGATAAAGAATCATTACATATCTTTAAGTAGAAAAATATAACAGGCTCATGTCAGTGCTTTGGAGGGAGTCAAGATTGGGGTGAAGGTCTCTACACATTTGTCACCATGACAGGCACACGTGATGTGAAAAGGTAGAAGATCTGCCCTTGCCTCAAGGGCTTGCCATTTTGCCAGGGAAATGAGACTTATTCTAAAGAAAGGTGTGTAACAATGCTCTAGGAAAGAGTGACTGTCAGAGGCCACTTTCAGCTCCTGGTTTGTTTTCTACCCTTCGTTGCGCTATTAAAATTGGCCACTGAGTAGTAGAATCAACCCTACATTGGTGGCTCCATCAGACTGAGCTCTTTGTTGGTTAGAGGCTTGGATATAGTCCTATTGCCCAATCCTCAGATGTAAAGGCTGAGCCATGACCTGTGGGGCCCCACATGTCTTGCCATATCCTTGTTTTACCTGAATCTACCTCTGCCAACCTGACCCAGACTCCACTACTGAGTAAGTCATAGACAGACATGTGGCCCCAATGCTGTAGCACTGCCTACGTCCTGGGGTGGTTCACTCCTATAGATGGGGTCTTCATCCCTCTACATCCGTAGACTATACCCTTTTTCTGGAGCAGACCTCTACTTTTATTCTAGAACTGGGGTTCCCACCATACCATTCCAAACACTGGGTTGGGGTTCTAATACCCAGCTTAAGTTTCCACTGATGGCTTAATTCTGTATTCCATGTTCTTACCATGTTTTCTGATGAACTGACACATATGAGCAAATCATTCATGAGATACATGAATCGGGATGCGTGGCTCTTAAATTTGTGATGCTGCCTTGATCTTTGGAGTGTTGTCTTGATGTGATGCCCCAGCACTGACCCCTTTAGGATTTGGAGATGGTTACATCATCATACTCACTTTCTTCAGATCATGTTCCCAAGGCCTCCTTTACAACAGAGTAGACTTCTTGGAGCCTGATTGTCTAGAATGTTGTTTATTGCCCCTCCATACAAGATGACAACATGGAAGGAATCCAAGCAGGAGCTAGTGAGGCATAGGATTAGGGAGTTGTGGAGAAGGAACTGAAAGAAAAAGAGACTGAGGGAAGAGATATCCCAGACCTCACTGTACATTTGAGGTTCCCAGTAAATACTCAGATTTTTGTTTTTCATTTGATCTGCATACATACAAACAAAAGCACTCCAGTCTTCCCAGGGGAAGGAGGTTCTGAAGGCTTTGAACAGGCTGTGACAGGAGCTAACCCTGCTGTGAGACCATTACATTTCACGGTGACAGAATGAAAAGTGGTACTTGTGGGTTGGGTGCTGAACAAGAGAATGATTGAGAGCATCTCTGTGGTGATATTTTGCCATTTTATTTTATTTATTTATTTATTTTTTTAAAGATTTTATTTATTTATTTGAGACAGAGAGAATGAGAGAGACAGAGAGCACATGAGAGGGGGGAGGGTCAGAGGGAGAAGCAGGGTCCCCGCCGAGCAGGGAGCCTGATGTGGGACTTGATCCCGGGACTCCAGGATCATGACCTGAGCCGAAGGCAGTCGCTTAACCAACTGAGCCACCCAGGCGCCCCGATATTTTGCCATTTTAAAAGGATTTGATGCTGGTTCTTAAGAGTAGTAGTTTTTAACCTCTTAAACATTCAGCACTGAAACCCTTCTGTCCAGGGAAACCCTACATAGAAAATTAATATGGAAAACATCCAAAACACAGCTGCTCAGGTTGAAGCAATTGTGTAGTGCCTGAGTCCTGGCCACTGGCTTTCCTCTCTGGCCCTGTCACTATGGTGGCACCCAAGGCTGGCAAAGCTCTCAGTGTCGTGTCCACAGAGCAGAGGCTACAAACTGGCATCTTGAGGGGTGGATCTAGCACATAGATGTATCTGGTTTGGATCTCACAGTATTTTTAAAAAACTTGAGTCAGTATTTTTTAAATGACAGAATTCACATGAAAAGTTTTAGTTTTCTACCTTCTCCTGAATACTTTGAAGTTCATTCAATGTGGAACCTGAATTCTCACACAATAACACTAGTTAAGAAAAGAAGAACAGTGTATTAGAGTTCTCCAGAGAAATAGGACCAGTAGAATGGAGATATATATATATCCCTGTATCCATGTATCTCCACATATATCTATGGTTATCAATCATCTATCTATTTATCTATCTATCTATCTATCTATCTATCTATCTATCTATCTATCTACATTATAGACATCAATTATCTATCTGTGTATCTACAGAGAGACATTGATTGATTTTAAGGAATTGGCTCACACAATTTGGTCCAGAGATTTGTAGCTCAAGTCTGGAGGCATCTGATGAAGGTAATCTCATTCACATTATGGAGGGTAATCTGCTTTACTTGGTCTTCCTACTTAAATGTAATCTCATCTAAACATCTCTTCTACAAAATACCTTCACAGAAACATCTAGAATATTTGATCAAATATTGGGGTACCGTGACTTAGCCAAGTTGACGTCTAAAATTGCAAGCAGCTTGTGCTATATCACAAGCCACTATCTTTTTATTTCATTTATTAAAAAGGTATTGACTTAAAAAAATTTAAAATAATTATAAACATACAGACAACCTGGAAGTACAGTACAAAGAACTTTATTTTTCCCTAAATAAACATAGAATAGGTTATCAACCTAATCCAATCATTATTGGATACTTTGGGATATGTTTTGTACAAACAAGGTCATTCACCTACATAAACTCGATCCAACTACTAAAAGCAGGAGACTAACATTGTCACATCACTATACCAGTCTTCATTCCCCATTCAAGTATCCCCATAATGTTTTATATGTCAAAAGGATCCTGCTCAGGATCAGGCATTTCATTCAGTTCTCATGTCTCTTTAGTCTCCGGTCTGGAAGAACTTCCCACTCTCTCTTTTGAAGATTACAGGTCAATTATTTTGGAGAATGTCCCTTAATTTGGGTTTGTTTGGTATTTCCAATTAGATTCATTTCATGCATCTTTGGCAGGGGTAATACAGAAATGATGCTTATTCCTCTTGCTGCATCCTATCAGGTGGAAGGAGGGTTGTACACCAGATGTGGATGGTTGAGTCTTCTAACCATGAATCAAAGCAGTCGCAGATCTTTGAAATCTATTTGTATGTGTGTGGGTGTGTCACATTTTATGTATTTCTCCTTGACTGGGTTCAACTACGTGTGGTTTTCTGCATTTGCTGATGTTTCTTTCCGATAAAATCACAAATAAGCAAATGTGACATTTGAGGTATCCTTAAATTATTCCTCAATATATCAATCACCTTTGAACAAATGCACATTTTCACAAGTATTATAGCAAAACTGGTTATAAGATGAATCTGAATAAATCTGCTTTTACTTTACTTGGATGATTTAAATTTTTTTTTTTTTTTTGGTAAAGAAAAAATTTACCATGGAAAAAGAGACATCTGAGAGTGGTGCTGGGATCAGCCAAAATTCTTTTTGAACAGTGTAATAATGTCCATTAACAGCGAAGACTCATGATGCTAGTTGATGTATACCCTAGCCTCTTTGCTTGGGACCTTTCCTGGAACATTTTATACCCATGGTTACTCTTTCACAGCTATCAATTTACCACGCAGACAAATGGTAGCAGAGTAATCTCTCTCTGCAACATAGGCATGATCGGCCTGATAAATATCCACAGGGAAACGGAGTATTTCTGCATGAGAAAAATACAAGGAAAGAGCCGCCACATAAGAAATATAACCAGAATTTGTATCTAAAAGAATATGCACTGTATAAGGGGAATTTACATGCTAGAAGGAACCATATGAGATGATTCACTGCTATATAGCTACAGTCATTAACACAGACACTGTGCACTCACACATCAATTTCCCAAAATGTCCAGAAATAGAAATTTAGATAAATACAGAAAAGAAGCAGCAGAACTACTGGGTATTTACCCCAAAGATACAAAAGTAGGGATCCGAAGGGGTACGTGCACCCCGATGTTTAGAGCAGCAATGTCCACAATAGCCAAACTGTGGAAAGAGCCAAGATGTCCATCGACAGATGAATGGATAAAGAAGATGTGGTATATATATACAATGGAATATTATGCAGCCATCAAAAGGAATGAGATCTTGCCATTTGCAACGACGTGGATGGAATTGGAGGGTGTTATGCTGAGTGAAATAAGTCAACCAGAGAAAGACATGTATCATATGACCTCACTGATATGAGGAATTCTTGATCTCAGGAAACAAACTGAGGGTTGCTGGAGTGGGGGGTGGGGGGGGAGGGATGGGGTGGCTGGGTGATAGACACTGGGGAGGGTATGTGCTCTGGTAAGCGCTGTGAATTGTACAAGACTGTTGAATCTCAGATCTGTACCTCTGACACAAATAATGCAATATATGTTAAGAAAAAAAAAAGAAGAAGAAGAAGGTAGCGGGAGGGGAAGAATGAAGCGGGGGAAATCGGAGGGGTAGACGAACCTTGAGAGACGATGGACTCTGAAAAACAAACAGGGTTCTAGAGGGGAGGGGGGTGGGAGGATGGGTTAGCCTGGTGGTGGGTATTGAGGAGGGCACATTCTGCATGGAGCACTGGGTGTTATGCACAAACAATGAATCATGGAACACTTCATCTAGAACTAATGATGTAATGTATGGGGATTAACATAAGAATAAAAAAAAAAAAGAAATTGCTTTAAAAAAAAAAAGCAGCAGAGTTTTTAACTTTTTTGAGTTTTGCTTTCTGCACCTCTGAGAGTTTCCTTTCTCTCTTTTCCAGCTGATTTCAATAGCCCTGTCTTTTCCCTGGGCTTTTGACAAGTGATGAGACTCATGATTCTTGACAGCCCTCAAGCTTTGGATTTTACTGAACAAAGTAAGGCTTTAGCCGAACAAGTAGATTTCATATTTAGAGCTTCCTCGGGTAGAGATGCCAGTTTAGGGAAAAATCAGAGACTGTAATTGTTCTTTTAGCACCCTACATCCATCCTTTTAATACTTCAGAGTTCCCCTGAAAAGAGAAAACACGTTTCATTCTAGGCTTGAGTCACAGTCCATCTTTGTGGCGGCTAATATAGCATTTTTTTTTTAAAGCATATGACTTATCTCTTAGAGAAAAAGAGCTATCAGCCTCTTGGCCAAAAGGTGCACTTTCAAAGAGCAGGCTAAATGGAGTGAGGCACAGACCTGCTGTCTCATCCTATAGTTGGGATTATAGCATTAAAGATATCACTAGACAAGTATGCTCATTAAGACATTATTTGCCATAGGAAGAAAAGGTCCCATAAAATCTGGAAACAAACTGAATGTCTATCAAGAGATTAAATTATTTTTATCCATTGTAATTGCATGCAGCCATTTAAAGTTATCTATTTCTTTTTTTTTATTAAAGATTTTATTTATTTGACAGAGAGAGACACAGCGAGAGAGGGAACACAAGCAAGGGGAGTTGGAGAGGGAGAAGCAGGCTTCCCGTGGAGCTGGGAGCCCGATGCAGGGCTCGATCCCAGGACCCTGGGATCATGACCTGAGCCGAAGGCAGACACTTAATGACTGAGCCACCCAGGCGCCCCTAAAGTTACCTATTTCTTTTTTTTTTTTTTTAAGATTTTATTTATTTATTTGACAGAGACAGAGACAGAGAGAGCAGGAACACAAGCAGGGGGAGTGGGAGAGGGAGAAGCAGGCTTCCTGCCGAGCCGGGAGCCCGATGTGGGGCTCGATCCCAGGACCCTGGGATCATGACCTGAGCCGAAGGCAGTCGCTTAACCAACTGAGCCACCCAGGTGCCCAAAGTTACCTATTTCTTTACATAGAAAGAAGTTCATAACACTGTGGAAGGAAAAAAGAGGATGCAGAAGAGTATTCAAAGTAATAGCATGAGTGTGTATGTGTGTGTGTGTGCACAGCATGTGTGTACACATAAGCACTTGAAAAGATGTTCAACCAACTTTTGATGGAACTAATTCTGATTGGTGAGATTTGTAGCGATGTATTTTTATTTAAATTTTCTTAAACAAGGAATATGTATATTCCAGAATAAGAATGAAAAATAAAATAGAATTCCCCTCAAGGACAGAAGCAACCTACTCATTCCACTGAAACTTGAAACTACATTAAATAAATGATCGACACACAGGATAGGAAATAAAACGTCATCAACAGTAACAACAAGAAGCAACTGAAACTTCCGTCCCCAAGCTATGAAAAGTACTTGCAATACAGAGACTCTTCTCTCAAATCCAGAAGGCTGTCAAGTGTGTTCATACCTCTCCAGATTTCAAGTAAGATGTAAATAACTCAGAAAGTTCAACTATCCTGGGAGGGCAAATGAATAAGCATCTTGTAATGATGAAGGGGTTCAAGGAGCCCGTGGATGCCTTTGTGCCAGCTACTGGTCTAAGTGTTTTAAGGTCACTAGTCTATTTCATCGTCTTATACCCCATAAGGCAGGTACTAAAAGTATCCCCATTTTATGGATGAGGTAATGTCTAGGAAACACAGAGAGGCAAGCTACTTGCCTAAGAGATGCAGGGGAAGCCAGGATTCAACTGAGACAGTCTGACTCCAGAGCCTACGGTCACAATCATTTATGGGGAATACATTTCGGGAAGCCAAACCCAAATTTCACATCGGTGGAAGAGGCTGGGAAGAAGGAGGGGGTGTGCAGAATGACATCTTTGTTTTATCCGATCTGGATTTGGTAGAGAAGAGATGGGAAAATGGCAGTACTGTTGCGAGTTCCTCAACAGTGGTAATTGAGCAGAGCTAACTGGGTAGTTTCCCATTAAAAATTCCTATGAGCTATAGAAATTCACTGATTAAAGCTAATCCCCTTTCTGACTGATATGATGGCCATAAAAAAGGGAACTCTGACCCCCTGAGAGGGAGCGTACTCACGCTACAGAGTGTATTGCAGTTTGGAGAAGAGAGTATTCTAGGGCAATAAACCAGAAATGAGGGACTGCCTGCCCCGAATAAGTCTCTTTGTCCCTCCTGTTTTGAAAAATAGAGGTCACAAGTGAAATATTCTTATTCAGAAAGCAAATATGCAAAACTAACCTAATAAAAGGGAGAATTAATAAAAGACAAATGGAAAATATGTATCTTAAGAAGAGTTATTTAATTAATAAAAGGACATTTTAGAAAACCATCCTCATACTCTCAAACAATTAAAGATACATAAGCATTACAAAAATTACAAGGGATCAAAGAAATAAGTCTGCAGAAAGAGAATGAGTGAGCTGCCAAATGTCAGAGGAGACAGAAGTAAGATATTTTGTGTAAATGACAGCCCCATGAAAATGTAGGAGTTTGAGTAGCTACTGATAAAACACAGGGGCATGGTGAATTAGATTGTGAAAATTACATAAAACAGAAGGTAGGTAGTAATAACAACAGTTAGAGGCAGGGATATTTGGAGGACATGAAAAATATATTCAACATATAGATAACCACCATGCTTGTTGCTGAAACAGAGAAAACAACATACGACACACCTTACATATGGACCAGAAAAAAATATTCAGGAATATAATACAAGAAATCTTTCCTAAGATGAATAACCATAAATGCACAGATTGAAAGAATACCATGTGATCGAAGGGGGAAAGTGCTAAAGAATGGCAATCACTGAAACATACCCTGATCAGAGGTTTCAGAGCTACCTCTGAAACAAATAATGCAATGTATGTTAAGAAAAAAAAAAGAAGAAGAAGAAGAAGAAGATAGCAGGAGGGGAAGAATGAAGGGGAGGAATCGGAGGGGGAGACAAACCATGAGAGACGATGGACTCTGAAAAACAAACTGAGGGTTCTAGAGGGGAGGGGGGTGGGAGGATGGGTTAGCCTGGTGATGGGTATTAAGGAGGGCACGTTCTGCATGGAGCACTGGGTGTTATGCACAAACAATGAATCATGGAACACTACATCAAAAACTAATGATGTAATGTATGGTGATTAACATAACAATAAAAATTATTAAAAAAGAAAAGGAAAAAAAAAACATACCCTGATCAAGTTACTATAATTCCTGGGTATGAAAATTAACACTATTGTAATCTAAATAGAACAGAAATATCTAAACAAAGAAAAAAAATCAGATTGGCTTCACAATTCTCCTTAGCCACGCTTCAACAGAACAATACATTAGAATCATATTTTCAGAGTTGTGAGAAGAGTGAATATAAGAATTTCATACCCTCTAAGTTATTGTTCTTGTAAAATGGCATAGAAATGTAATGTCTGTAATTTAAGAATTTAGAGAATAATTGCACTCAGATTGACTGGATAAATATCTTTTTGAAATCTAGCCATTCAGAAGAAAGAGAAGAATCAAGATGAGTAACTCGGAAATTTGGGAGCTGAACGATAAAAGAAATAGCAAGGATCACTAAATGTATATAAATATAGAAACTAGGCTTTAGAATCCATATTAAATGGTTTATAGAATATAATGCAAAGGGTATAAGATCTGACAGTGTAAAATTTTATGCTAATAAACATAAAGGAAGGGAAGACACAATAGGTAGGAGGCACTTTAGGTACAATATTGTCTGTATTTTTAAGGGCAGGTTATCAATAGATATTGTTGAAATTGCTAAACTAGTAAATAAAATTTAGGTGTATTATTTTAAAGTTATTAGGTATTAAGAGAGTTACTGGAAAATCCACAATTTTAATTCAAAGCTTTGAAATTACCAAAAGGAGGAAAGGCAAAAAAAGACAACAAAAAAGAAAACTCTATCACAGCTCAACATTTTTGGAACATTCATACATGCATAAGCAAGCGTTTAAAACGAAAAACACATTAAAAACAAGAAGGGGTGCTGGGCTGGCTCAGTCCGTAGACCATGTAACTCTTGATTTTGGGTTTGTAAGTTCGAGCCTCATGTTGGGTGTAGAGATTACTTAAAAATAAAATCTCAAGACACGTATTAAATGGAGCATTGAGTGTTATGCACAAACAATGAATCATGGAACTCAACATCAAAGACTAATGATGTAATGCATGGTGACTAACATAACATAAAAAAAAGAAAAAGAAAAAGAAAAACCAAACAACCCCCAAAGCAAACACCTAAAAATAAAATGGAAAACAGTTCTCTCCAATACCTCTTGAGGTCAGTGAGTGAATCCAAAGGAAAACTTCAGAACATTCAGAACTTTAAACATTTATATTACCATAGTGGATTTTTCTGGTGGTAAATCTGGGTATATTCCGCCTTTTCTTCTTACTAGAAACTAGATTTTGCTACTGCTCAGACCTGCAGTTCCATTTCTCAGAACAAGCTAGGGATTGGCCTGCTGGATACAATGGAACTCTTAACCCCCTCTGCTAGGGGCAGGTTGAGGAATGGTTATGGGAGCCAATTCTGGCTAACAGTAGGGGAGAAGAGGCATACTATAGACTTCCAGGACTGTTTTTCCTTGTTCTTGAGTGAGCCAGAGAATGGCAGTTGTGAATGAGGAAACATGGAGCTCTAACTGCTACAGGAACAAAGAGATTCATCTTAGAACACAGCCTCCGCTGGGGACCACAGAGTAGAGGGACACTGAAAATCTTGAGCCTTGAAAACATCATGGAACTGCCCATAAATCAACCTGTAAGTCCATCCGGCAGATGAACTCCCTTTATGGTGAGCTAGTAGATGTTCTCATATCCAGTCAATATGAAGTGGTTTTTGTTTGCATTGTTTTACATACAGTGTTATGTTATGCATCTAACTGGTACAATTGATGAAAAGAATAAGTCAACTCAACAATTCTCTAAGTATTTATCAAATGATTGTTATGTACTATGCATAGACATGGAAACTTTAGTAAATACGTATGCAGCAAATGTACACACACATACATACACAAATTTATATATACAGCAAATGTATACCTACACACATATATGTAGATAAGGGTAGACAGGAAAAAGATAGGAGAGATCTGGAAGGATATAGGACAAAATGCTGATAGTATATAACATTTCCTACCAATTGCATGCTTTACAAGCATATTAATTTAACAACAACATATTCTTTGAAATTTTTAAAGATTAAAAAAAAAATCTATTTTCATTTTGACAATAAAGAAATCCCTGCTGTCTCTAGTATCTGCCCTTACAAAAAATGTCAACATTGTGTCTTTGGCTATAATCCACTGGTGAGAAGGTCCCAGCAGGAATACAGCAGAATTCTGTAGTCTGGCTGGGCTTAGATTTCCTATTTCATCGTCTGAAAAAAAATCATAGAACAAAATGCTTCAACAGCTCAACGTTTCTGGAACATTCATATTTGCAGAAGAAAGAGACTGAACCTCATTTTAAAAAAGGAAAAGCTATCCTAAAGGCACATTCTGTAGAGCAGGAGCCCTATAGGCACACACATTGTACTAGTCTATAATAAAGATCTTGTTTATCAAGGGCAACATGTTTTAATGGCTTGGGAATTAAAATCTGGTTTCAGCTACCCCTTTGCCCCATCGCAGTAAATTAAATGTAATGCTGACAGGAGAAATACCCATTAGACTCCAGAGCAATAAATTTAAGCACCAAATTAATGAAACTGGACTGAAATGAAGGGTCTGGGAAGAACATTATGGACAGAGCAGACTCCTTTAATGATTGTTCTTTTCATAATGGAGAAAGTCGGATCTAAGAACTAAAAGTGCAGAACCACCCACCGTCTCAGCAGCTTCCAGGACTGCTGATGCTGGTTGGTATGTTTCTGTGGAACCTCCATTAGCAGCATTTCACGAAAATCTTGTTAGTCCTTTTGGGTAGAGCAGCGCCATCTGAAGAGAAGAGTGATTATTGATTATGATCAATGAAAGAACAATGGGAAGTTGTCCTGAAAAGTTTAGGGAGAAACTGAGGGAAATATTTCCTTAATTAGATGAAAAGCCTTCGCTTTTTTCCCCTGAATTATTAATATAAGCCATCTCACAGCTTTGAATCTTTTTTAGAACAATTTAACTTTCAAAACAATGCAGATCTTGAGTTTATAGGAGTTAAGAGCTCTACCGAAACTTCTAGACTTTTTTTCAGTGTTTTTGAGATATGATTGACAAGTTTAAGGTGTACAGCATAACGGTTTGACTTACATATATTGTGAAATGATCACCACAAAATTTAGTTAGTATCCATTGAGTACAGACACAGTAAAAAGAGAAAGCAAAAAAGAAAAAAAAAGTTTTCTGGTGATGAGAACTCTTAGGATTGATTCTCTTAACAACTTTCCTACGTATCATATAGCAGTGTTAGCCCTAGTCATCATGTTGTACATTATGTCCTGAACCTTCCTAGTACTTATTTATCTTGTAACTGGAAATTTATACATTTTCTCAAATTCCCTGTCCCCCCCACCTCTGGTAGCCACAAGTCTGATCTCTATTTCTGTGAGGTTTTTTTTATTCCTTATGTAAGTAAGATCATACAGTATTTGTCTTTCTCTGACTTATTTCACTTAACATAATGCCTTTAAGATCCATCCGTGTTGTCGCAAATGGTAGGATATCCTCATTTTTTTATGGCTGAAATATACACAGACACACACCTTTATCCATATATCTATTGATGGACACTTAGGTTATTTCCATGTCTTGGCTATTGTAAATAACGCTGCTATGAACATGGGGGATGTGGATACATTTTCAAAGCTCCTAGCTTATAATCAGAGTAGTCAGAGATGAAAATGATCTTCTTGCTATCCCGTTATAAATACCTCCATTTTATCCTTGATATTCCTATAACATCTCATTAAATATTGTAGCATCTGCACTGTAATGTCTAGAATCCTGGGGTCATTAGGGAGAAGAGTTCAGGAAGAGACTCAGTACTTGATAATTATGTTGGCATCAGCTAGAACAACTCTGTCTCTAGACTCTTTGATATGTAAGATAAAACATCCCTGTGTTGTTTAAGCCTTTTTAAGTTATTATTTTTCTAGTACTTGGAGCCAAAATTATCCTTTTTTTAAATTTATGTTAGTCACCATACATTACATCACTAGTTTTTGATGTAGTGATCCATGATTCATTGTTCGTGTATAACACCCAGTGCTTTATTCAATATGTGCCCTCCTTAATACCCATCACTGGGCTCACCCATCCCTCCACCCCCCTCCCCTTCTAACACCCTCAATTTGTTTCCCGGAGTCCATAGTGTCTCATGGTTCCTCTCCCCCTCTGATTCCCACCCCCCTTCAAGAGCCAAAATTATCCTTAATAAAGAAGATCAGGAACCAGAGCTTTATTTAGTCACTTAGAACAATTTTGATTTAGTTCCTACTATGTATAAGCCACACAGTCCCTATCTCATGGAGCCTACAGCTTAGTGAGGATTCCAGACTTTTAAAACACAATCAGGATCTCAAAGGAATCATGCTGAGTAAAAAAAAAAAAAAAAGTCAGTCTCAGTAAATGGTTATATATAGCATGATTTCGTTTAGATGGCATTTTTAAAGTGATAGAATGATGGAAATGGAGAGTGCATTAGTGATTGCCAGGGGTTAGGGTTGGGGTGGGGTGGGGATGGCTATAAAGGGGTAGCATAGGGAGTCTTGTGCTGGAACAGTTGTGCATCATATAGGATAAAATTGCATAGAAAATCACACACGCACACACAGAAGAGCATGCAGTACTGAAGCTTAATAGTCTCTGTGGGATGTACCCATGTCAAATTCCTGGTTTTGCTATTTTACTAGCTATGTGAGGGGTTACCATTGAGGGTAACTGGGTAAAGGACACATGAGATCTCCCTGTATGTTGTTTTGCAACTTCCTATGCATCTGTAATTATTTCAAAATAAAAGTAAAAACGAAGAGTTACAAGATAATAATAATCAGGAATGACAGATTGAACATATGCATCTAATTTCTAATTTATACTTCTCCAAAAGCACCATTAAAACTACTGGAAACATTTATTTTCCTGAGGATTTAAATCCAAAAGTGCAGGGAAAACAGAAGCAAAGTAACATTAATGGGGTTTTGGAAACTGAAAAGCAGACGATGGGTTTACTACACCAAAGAAAGGCAAATCCACAGCCAGAATTACAGCTGGAAAGCAACTCAATTAATACTGCAAAACCTCTAAAAGGCTTAGGTTCTGGCAGTTCCAGGAACTTTTAGAATTAGGGGAAATGGGTGTGGGGGGAACTAAAGTATATTTTCTTGAGTAAAATATTTTTGAAAATTAGAAATCTAGGTCTTCTCCCTCATCCCATGATGCTGAATGGCAGTCAGTCCATCCTCCTCCCTGGCAGAAGAATGGATATCTGCTTTTTGGTAAGATGTATTCTCATCAGCATCGAGGGCAAGAGTGGAGAACGTGGGTACCATCTGAAATACGGGGCAGGGGTAACTGACCATGGGCATACTGAATGCTGAATACTGGCACTTTTTCCAGTTAGGTCTCAGAATGCAGGCTGACAGTTGTTGACATCCAGGTAGGGGTTTGAAAGACTCCTTCCTGGAAACCGGACAAGCCCCAATTTTAAAAGAGCTAATCATACTGACTGTTTAAATTATCTAGTGCTACATAACAAACCACTGAAAAACTTGGTGTTTAAAGTAACTTATTGGGCGCCTGGGTGGCTCAGTTGGTTAAGCGACTGCCTTCGGCTCAGGTCATGATCCTGGAGTCCCGGGATCGAGTCCCACATTGGTCTCCCTGCTCGGCAGGGAGCCTGCTTCTGCCTCTGACCCTCCCCCCTCTCATGTGCTCTCTCTCTTTCATTCACTCTCTCAAATAAATAAATAAAATCTTTAAAAAAAAAATAAAGTAACTTACTGTTTCCCAAAATTCTGTGGACTGAGTGAGCAGTGCTTCAGCTTCTGGCATTGCCTGAGGTACGAGGATGGAGGAATCATGTGAAGTCTCAACTGAGAGCTCAACTGGGAGCTATCAGTGAGAGGCATTCGCTCCCCTCCTTGTGGGTCTCTCCATGTGGCTGCCTGAGCTGCCTCCCATCATGGAGTTTCCAAGTAGTGTTTAAAGAGGGAGCAGTTTAAAAGGGAAGCCCAGAAAGGGCTGAGAACTGGCACAGTATCACTTCTGCCATATTCTCTTGATGAAATCAGTCATGAGCCCAGCCCTTAGTCACCATGGACATTCATGAATTCCAGGAGGCATCATTCATTGGAGGTCACCGATGTAACAGTCTACCTCACCAACATCAAGGGCTCCCCAACAAAGAGCCCCACCCGGATCATCCTAAAGTGAAGCTTAAATTATGTCCACCCTCAGAGATCCTGATCAGATTTTTAGTTGCCTGCTACTAAGTGTGTGCAGAGCACAATCCACTGATACCTGAGACAAACTGAAGAAAGCCTCCAACAGAGGAGACAAAAAAAACCCAGAAAAAAAGGGGAGGGACAAAAAGCAAATTGATACACAGATTATGTGTATCACAATTTAGAAACTGTATGTGTAAATATATTCATGCACATATAAAGACATATTCAGAAAGAACAATCAAAAAGACTTAGGGAATTGAAAATATATTGCAAAAATGGGGCGCCTGGGTGGCTCAGTCGTTAAGCGTCTGCCTTCGGCTTAGGTCATGATCCCAGGGTCCTGGGATCGAGCCCCGCATCGGGCTCCCTGCTCCGCGGGGGGCCTGCTTCTCCCTCCCCCACTCCCCCTGCTTGTGTTCCCTCTCTCGCTGTGTCTCTCTCTGTCAAATAAATAAATAAAATCTTTAAAAAAAAAAAAAGAAAGAAAATATATTGCAAAATTGAAAAACTAACTGGGTGATTTGGAAGATAAAGTTAGAGATACCTCTCAAAAAGTAAAGCAAAAAGAGAGGGAGAAATATAAGAGAAATAAAAAAAAAATTAAAACCAGGAATCAGTTTCAGGACATTTGAATCATGGGCACTCTGGAGGGGGAAGTTGAGGATTTGGAATAGAGATTATCAATAAAAAATTATAGTCAGTCTCTAGAACTGAAGAACCTTAATTTTCATAATGAAAGGGATCACTGAAGGCCCAGAATTAGGGATGAAAATACACCCACACCAAAGCAAATATTCTATAATTTCAGAGTACAGAGTCCAGAGTCCAGAGTCCAGAGCTTTCAGAAAGGAGTGGGGCGGGGGGGGGGGGGAGCAGAAATCCAAATGGCTTCAGCTTTTTCAAAGCAAAGCTGGAAGCATGAAGATAATGGAGCTCTGTTCTCAAAATTAAAAGAGATTATTTCACACTTAAAATCCCATTTAGCCAGGGCGCCTGGGTGGCTCAGATGGTTAAGTGTCTGCCTTTGGCTCAGGTCATGATCCCAGAGTCCTGGGATCAAGCCCCACATTGGGCTCCTGGCTCAGCGGGGAGCCTGCTTCTCCCTCTCCCTCTCTCCCTGCTCATGCTCTCTCTCTATGTGTGTCTCAAATGAATAAATAATCTTAAAAAAAAAATCCCATTTAGCCAAAATACCAATAAAATGTGTTGGTAGAATAATGACATTTTCAACATCTTAAGAAATAATCTCCCATGAACTCTTTCTGTGGAAACTCCTGGAGGATTACTTCCACTACAATGAGTAAACCAAGAAGGCAAGAAGAAGGGGAGATGCAGGAGTAATGCAAAGGGCTTCTCTAGGTTGCTGGTGCAGGGAGAACACCAGATGACAGCTGGGACCCAGGCTTGGAGTATGAGCAGTCCATCTGGAGAACGTGACTCAAGATCCAAGGGCTGCCATCATCATCCCCTCTGCCATGCCACCATCTTTTTAGCCTGAGACATGAACTAGAGAAAGGATTCCATGAAAACAAGAAAATAAATCCTGGAAGAGAAAATAACAACAAAAGGAACATAATCAAAATCAAAACCAAATACTAGGAAACAGAGAATGAAACCTGAGAGGCACGCTAAGGGAGTTCAGAATTAACAGCAGAAGGGGAAGCTGGGGTAATAGCTGTGTCCTGCATCTACTCTCTGGGCCTGGAGAGCAACCAGCCCACATGGAACAGGAACAGAAGTTTATCTGAGGAATGACTTTGAGAAAAAAAAAACTTGGATTGGATGGAGTCTCTGATAGGATTGAGTTGGTGGAAAATTATAATGAAAGGTTATCAAAAGGTGGAAATAATTATAAATAGGCACAAAAATTTTTTTTAAAATGAAAAAATGCTAAGATTTATTTATTTATTAGAGAAAGAGCACTCAAGCACTGAGCGGGGGGAGGAGCAGATGGAGAGGGAGAAGCAGGCTCCCCGCTGAGCAGGGAGCCCGATGCGGGACTCGATCCCAGGACCCTGGATCATGACCTGAGCCGAAGGCAGTCGCTCAACCAACTGAGCCACCCAGGCGCCCGAAAATATCTCTTTCAGTTGAAGCGCTCCGGGACAACTCCACCCCTTGATAACCTTTATTACCTTGAATTCTTGGGGCACCATTAGAGAATGCCTTGGACTTACTCTCTTTCTCATGGGTGTTTGTTTTGCCCCCCTAAACTAGACTACAGCCTCCCTGAGGTCAGGAATGTTGTCTTCTGCTACTTTCCAGTGGTTACTAAGACTTCCCAAGGAGTCTAGCACACCCTGTGTAGTCTCTAAATGCTGACGGGGTGAAGGTGGGTTGAATTTGAATCCAAAGCACCAATTACACTATTATGTGATCTGACTCAAAGCAACTTCCCTACACCATAGTCACCACCCAGTGGACTAACTGGGAATTGGAGTTTAAAATCTTACCAATAAAGAATGTCTGAGCACCATATATATTTGGTCCTTTGATTTGGACTGACAGCCCATCTGCAATTCTTCCATTAAATTTAAATGAGTGAATCACAGTTCATTATGGCACCAATATTGGGTATATTTGAATTGAAAGAGTGTTCAATATGAGTGATAATATGAATGGAAGGCAGCTGTTATGTTCGAGTTAAGTGATGTGAGCTGCAGTGGGGATGTGGATAACATACCAGGAACTTTGAACACAATGCTTTTCATTTTTTAACTAATATCAAGATTGCACGGGACCTCGCGATTATGGGAGGACACTGAGAATCCGTAGCCCAGTCCTACTTTAAAGATAAGGTGGCTTGGGTTTGGAGAGGGGAAGTAATTTACCTAAGATGACAATGATTCGGTAGCAAAGCTGGAGTTAGAGCCCTGGGCACCTGCTCTCGTGCTGACCCATTCTGTTGCTCGGCACAGCCTTTTTGGAGGCAGCGACACTCAGAAAAATGATAATTCATATGACTGCCTCCACTCACTGCCACTCTCTCCTATCAGTGGGCACCACCTGGAAAAAAAAAGGCAGTAGGGCATCCTAGTGCACAGGGTTTTTCCATTTTGCCAACAGATTGTGCTCATGCTTTGGGGGAAAGAGTAACCTTAAAATGATGAATGTTTGTCCTATTAAAAGCTCCTCCAGCACAGGCATTATTGATAGTGTGTAAAAAGGCCATCCATTTTAGTGCAAATGAAAATTGAAATGGAGAGAACATCATGTCTTTTTTTCTAATATATGATGCTAGCTCGGGAGCTGTGTGACTGGTGTAAGCTGAAAACCTCTGTCCAAAGTCCTTGTGACCTTCGTCTTCTTCCTCCCCACTGGTGATCGCAGGGACTTGATCAGAAAGGAAGCTAGCTTCCAAACATCTATATAATAACGTCTGCAGGCTTCAGTAGGGTACTCAAGGACTCTCATAATCTGGTATCAATCTACTCCCTGGATATCTCCCATCACTTTCAGTCTCCAAATCAACCTGCTAGTCATTTGAGATGATTACCGTTATTATTTCTAGGTCATTGTATGTTCTTCCAGTCTCCTACATAAGATGTTTCCTCTGCCTTTTTGATGCCTTCCCATGTTTCCTGCAAGCCTGAGTCATTTCTCTTCTTTCTCAGTCCAGCCCCCAGTAACCCCACTGGGTCCTTCTCCCACCCACCGCCTTCCGTCTTTTAAGCTGCGTGAACTATGGTGTCATCAGGACATTTCCCATGCTCTTTAAGTTTATTAAGGGTATTCATATTAATGGATGGTCAGGGATATGTCTGTCCCCTCATCTAGCAGGCGTACTTACTGAGAGCAGACAGCTGAAGCATCTTTGTGTCTCCAGTGCCCCGCACATTGCCTAGAAGCCTGCAGGCAATTGAACATTTGCCTAAAGAAGGAAACTATCAATGAGTGGTGAGTGAATGAGTACCACGGGTAAGATCAGAAAGCTTCACCGTGTGCATACTTCTTTAAGCAGACCATCTCAGCTCTAGACGCAATCTTAGCCGTAATCAGTCCCCACGATCAGGAATTGAGAGCCTCTACCTAGGCTATCACCTCAGTTGCCAAGAGTTGTGTCATCTGCATATCACCAAACAAGAACTTGCTGGCAGAAATATGGTGCTCACCTGAAAACAGTTTCGTCTTTTAAAATGAAGCGATCTTTTTCAGTGACATGACAGAGCACTTGGGACCCTCCATGCTGCATAATTAACATCCATGCATTAATGTTTCTACTTTGTCACTGGGTTTGAACCCTTCGCTGGTGATCATTATCTGGTGGTATGAGAATTTCAGAGTAAACTGGCAGTTAATTTAACAGCATTTAGGACTAATGAGAGTAAAGGTGTCGGGATGAAATACATATTTCTTTGAAAACTCGGGCAACTCCTGCAACTATTTTGAAACCTGGTTAAACATACAAACCTTAAAAGCAGCAGGATGAAAGAACAGCTGAATTGTGATTTAGTTCAGACAGGGAACCATTAGGGAGGCAACGTGGAAAAATGAAAAGAGGATTAGGCTCAGAGCCAGAAGGTCTGGTCTAAGATTTGAAATCCTTGCTTCACCTGTTCTCAGCTGTGCCGCCTTCACTGCCTCCATCTCTTTTGTCTGGAAACTGTACATGTGAATTTCTACATTGCAGCACTGTTGATGATAAAGTGAAATAATATATATGTAAGCTCCAAATCTGGCGTGCAACTGGTGCTCAATAAATGTCCCTTCATTTCTCCTTCAAAAAGAGAACATTCTGACAGGACATTTGTTATATTGCTGTGTCCTTCGTGAGCTTGGGAAAAACAGCAGATTCAGAAATGGGGATGAAGTGGCATCATATATGCATAAGGAGGTAAGATCACTCAGGAGCTTACTAAACCACTTCAGACTTATTTCAAATTGAGAGAAATCAGAAGGTCTACTTAATCTTACAGCCCTACCGGTTCAGCAGCTGAAACCTCTGGATAGATAAAATGAATAGGGCATGTCTAATACCAAGACTAGCCTCTTAACTCATAACTCAGACTTAGCATGGTGGAAAGATCAGGGGCTTTTGTAGCCAGCTAGAACGAGGTTCAAATTCTGGCTCAGCTCCCTTCCTAACCCTGATTGTCATTTAATCCTTTGCAATGAAGTGACCAGCCTCTCTGAGTACAATTCTTTTGTTGGTAAAAGTGGAGTAGAGCCCTACCTCATAGGCTGGCTCTGAGTATTACATTTGATAATGCATATAAGCAGCTAATATGGCACCTGACTCCTGGTGGGTGCATGACAATCTAGTTTTCTCCCCAACTTTAATCTTAGCATTGGTTTTCCCTAGTAGACTGGGAATTGGTCACTCTAAAGTATTAGAGCTGGACAGGCTTGTGGGGATCATCTCCCCCAGAATTTTAAAGTTCTATCACATGAATCCCTGGGGTTTCTCGGAGTGGTCCTCCATGGCACCTGAGGGATGGCAGAGTTCTCCATTTTAAGCTGTTTTATGTTTAAAAGAATGGGTGATACTCCTAACAAGGCAAATATCAATAGAACAGAGGTCTGCAAACCAGTGATCTGTGGCGACCCCTCATTTGATAGCCGAGTGAACTCAAGCCAGTGAAGGGTTAGGGCTTGCCAGAAATCAGATACTTAACACAGAATTGGGTTATGTTGTTCTCAGACCCATGATGACCAAAATAATTGAGGAGAAACTCTTCCATGAGAAATTTCATGTCTCCTACCTTTCGTGAGTTTTTCTTCCCAAGTCCCCTCTTCTCTTTACCTAAACCTCACAATCTTGCCTAAAACTAATTCTGTTTACAAAGCAATTTATATAAGAGATAGTCAAATATTTCTATCACATTAACCATATCATATTATTTAAAAGAAAAAGGACAGTGCCCTGTGTCATGGATGACACACTAGAGAGGGGGGAATGGCATTTGGATCTGGAACAGGGGTAGAGAAATAAACCAGCGAGCTATCTTTCTAGGACAATTGAAGATAGCATCCCATGAACTGTGGAATATGGTATAATCAGCTTTCTGCAGAAAGAAGCACATAAACATATGAATGCACTTACATCAGGTTTGGGCGTCAGAGCTGAGTTCTAATTCTGACTCTACCACTCGCTTGCTGTGGACCTTGAGCAAGTCGCTTCACCTGTTAGTCCTTCCCTACCTATGAAACGAGTAGGAGTATTTTGATGGTCCCTCCAAATTTGAACATTCTCTGATGATAGCTGAAAATGACATCTATCTTCTTCCACTCCACACTTGTCATATGCCAAGAGGGGTGAAGGTTTGTAATAGAGGACCTCTCAAGCCTTTTAAAGTGACTTTTCTTCAAGTACTTGGCTCTGTTGCTGGGACATTGGTTTATCAGAGGATGCTGCCTTTTGTCCCTGGTCCTATCGTCTGTGGCAGCAACAGCAACAGCAATAAAATGGGTCAATTAACCTATGAAAGTTACTTTACTAAATTTGCTTTGATCCCTGTCTGGTCACAGCCCATCAGTTTTGTTTCGTCCTCTTCCAGCACATAGCTCTTGTTTGGAAATCCATCAAACTTTCCTTCCCCGACTGAATTTCGTGTTCTTGTTCTTATCATCAGTCTCTGTAGCCTTCAACTCAGCAAGGTTTATTCTGGATCACTCCAGTACATTATGAGCAAAGCAGTTCTCCTAATGTTGGACCCACACTAGTTGGAGACGCTAAACATCATTCCTCTTTCGGTTATATATTTAGCTGGATGATTGCAAGACTGAGATTTGTTACTAGATGCCAATTTATTGTCTAATGATTCTTTATTTTGCATTTGGTTCTGGAGCATACAGCTTATATCACACACCCAAACTGGGATTATGGTGGCAGTTTGGCATACAGTGAGGGGCATAGTTGTCTTGGGACAATTAGATATGTTAGATGTTGTGGCAGGCTTACATGAAATAGATACTCCTTTAGAGGTTGACAAAGTATCTTACATAATGTGCTGTTACAGATGACTTCTATTTTACTTTTCGGCTGTTTGTGGGAAGTGAGGAGAAGAACTTGAAAGAAGGATCAATATTTTCCTACTTTATGAATATGCAAAATAATTTATTAAAAACCTACCAGGGGTCAAACCTCAAAAAAGCAATGCAGCTCAGAAATGAAGGGTGCTGGTTTTATGATTTGCAAACTCCTTCCATGGAGTAACCTCCAAAAGATTCCAAATGATCTGGCTCTTTCTTCTTCCTCCATTTTGTCTGCAGTTCCTCTCTTGCTCACATACACACTGGCTTCCTCTCTTCCAGACTGAAGGTCTTTGCACAGACTGCCCCTCTCCCTGGGGTGCGCCTGCTCTTTTGCCTGCTTCACCATGTCTAGCCAACCTCTAAGCTCTAACCTCAGTCTCAGCTGATGTGCCCCTTTCTCACAGAGAACCTTGCTTTTCCCAGAGAAGATCCATGTCTTCCCCATTTTCCTCTCTCATGTCACCATGAACTCTGCCTTTATAGCCTTTACTATGTAGTTTTCATGTCATTATTTAAAATACATCCCACCTCTTTCCCAAAGGTTGAAACTATGTCAGGGACCATGCTTATTTGGTTTTACCAAATATCTCCTACTCAGGACATCATGGAAACTCACTAAATATTTCTATGTCAGTGAATATTTGCCCTCCCGTTACTCATTCATTCAACTCTGGACTCAGCCTCATATGACTACTGTACATCTTTGGATGTGGTGGATACCAACTTACTATAAAAATGGCAACTAATGAAAAATTTAATTTTATAATAAACACTGATCCTATTAATTTACATTAATATAATCTCATTACTTATATTTCAAATGAATATTACTAATTGTTTTTTAAAGATTTTATTTATTTATTTATTTATTTATTTATTTATTTATTTATTTGAGAGAGAGAGAGAGCATGGTGGGGAGGGGCAACGGGAGAGGTAGAGATAGAATCTCAAGCAGACTCCACACACTGATCATGGAGCCCTGTGTGGAGCTCGATCCCACGACCCCAAGATCACGACCTGAGCCAAAATCATGAGTCAGATGCTTAACTGACTGAGCCACCCACACCCCCCTTTACTAATTCTTATTTAGGGATTGTTTTGTAGCAAAGATAAGGTATCCACTCAATGATACCCAATATAAAGGCTATATGAGAATCTACTAGAACCAGTTCAGAGAACAGAACTGCATATCATGGGACTGAAAAGTGTTTAGGCAACCTCTCAGTCTTCTCTTTTTATGGCTCTATGATAACATTTGTTTTGCCACTTTCTGAACATGTCATGATTATCTTTGTTTCAGAATGCTTTTCTCAGTGAGACTCTTAATTTCTTCCCCCATAACTGTGGCTTGCACGGACAATAGCTTGTCATGAGCTTGATTCTATCCCTAACTGTATGTGACTTCCAACTCCAGTGCTCAGCATTGTCATAGTCAGGCTCTGCCTGGCTTAGCTCAAACTCTCAAGAGGAAGATCTGGTCATTGGTTGTTGTCTATTCATAAAAGTATTCTTTAGGACCTTGCTAGAAAGGTCTTTGTAAAGACCTGCATTGTGGATCCAGAGCCCTGAATCAAATGTTCATGCTCAGTATACTGCTTTGAATAAGAAAATAGAGAGGTAAAGAAAATTTTGGAATCTCCCTATCAAAGTATTTAATGATGTAATCTTGGTGTTGACTTCGGAAATATGTATTTATTTGGGTTATTCTCCCATGGGGAATAAGGAACTTATTCCTTAATGACCAAAAGATAACTTGGGGGGTATGACTATTATGATAATATTATAAAACCAGAGGCCGAAGCAAGTCTTCATTCTCGGGTTTGACTTTGTTTCCCAAGAGTAGGGATATTGTCTATTAATCAGATTCTGTCTTGAGTGTTTCTGACCACTTTGTAGGTGCAAGGTGAACAGTTAGTTGGCTGGCCACTTGTAGAAATGTGGAAGCTTCTACAGTTAATGCAGGTTGTCCAAATGATGCCCATACTCCAGGCTTCTGAATGTGAGTCATGCTAGTAGGAACTTAAGTAGTAGGGTTTGGGAGCAGGGATGCAGTTAAATATCATGCCAATTCTCCTTTTCTGAGTTCTGAATCCATTGAGCTAGACAAAAGATTAAGGAAGAAGGAGAAATGAATAATTTTATTACTTGTTTAAGCCAAAGTTGAGAATAAGACATAGCTATGGCACACAATGGGCTTCCCTCTTGCCTCCCTCTCCTATGTCCTTCCCCCATCCTCTTTGAATTATAGGCCAATTGTCAAAATTCGACTAATGAAAGCCCCAGCTCCAGACTGAAAACTTCAAGGAATTGTTAACTCCAATCTTATTCAAATTGCTCTAGAGATGAAAAAAATGATGAAAAGCTACCTGACTTATTTTATGATAGTCTGATCTTGATACTAAAACCAAAGGAAAATGTGAGTGAAGAAAATTATAGGCCAATTTCATCTGCTAACAAATAATAAAGTCTTAAATAGATATTAAGCAAACAGAGTCTAGTTGTTCATACACAGAAAGAAATGGATTTACCATGGTGATAATGAAATTTAAGTCTCAGAGTCATTCTAGGTCATATTGTTTAATTTTGGATTTTTTATTTAATTTGGGATCTTTTTTCTTAACTAGGGTCCTCCAAATTGCATAAGTTTCAGGTCCCGTAGAACTGGATCATCTCCTTACGTACCCATGTACACAAACATACACATACAATTATTCTAGGAATGCAAGAATCTATTGACATAACTAATCACAATAATAGGAGAAAAAGAGAAAAATATGATCACCTAAAGAGATAGGGAAAAAAAGCACTGGATAAAATTCAACATCTATTCTTTTGTGTGTGTGTGTGTGTGTGTGTGAAATAACTCAGGTATTTCTTTCTTTTTTTTTTTTCACTGATATATTTTATGATTTTTTATTGTTATGTTAATCACCATACATTACACCATACATTACATCATTAGTTTTAGATGTAGTGTTCCATGATTCATTGTTTGTGCATAACACCCAGTGCTCCATGCAGAATGTGCCCTC
>NW_023270503.1:20151427-20235355 GCF_011800145.1 Mirounga leonina | reverse complement strand
CATTCTGACTGGTGTGAGGTGGTATCTCATTGAGGTTTTGATTTGGATTTCCCTGATGCCAAGCGATGTTGAGCACTTTTTCATGTGTCTGTTGGCCATTTGGATGTCTTCTTTGGAAAAATGTCTGTTCATCAACATCTATTATTGATAACAGAGTAGAACATGCTTCATCTGATAAAGGGTAACCACCAAGAACTTCCACCAAGCATTGTGCTTTCTTGTGAAATGTTGGAAGCATTCCCTTGGAGGAACAAGGCAAGGATAGCCACTATTGCTACTTCTCTCTACCACCCTTATGGTCAAAATCAATCCATTAAGACATCATAAACAAATAGTATAAGGTGGAAAAAAAACATGAAAGAGATTTTATTTGAAGAAAAATAATTGCATTTATAGAAATACCCCCACAGAATCTAATGATGAACAGAATTAATAAAAGATTTGGCAAGCTTATCTGATACAAGTTAATATGCCAAAATCAATGACTTCCTGATGCAGAAGCAAAAACCAATTAGAAAATTTAGTAATAAAAAGATGTAATTTACAAAATAAAAAATTGTTATAAGTTAATGCATTTAATACAGTTGCAACTAAAATCACATCATGGGTTGCTATATTAAGAAAATTTATATGGAGCGACCAAGAATAACCAAAACAAGAAAAATAATAAAAAGTGACATTCACTCTGCAAGACATTGACCTATTATAAAGCTCTAGTAATTAAAACCCTGCAGTAGTATGCAAAAATAGCCATGCAGATGAATAGAACACAATGTAACATCCAAACAGAAACCTATGTAAATAGAGAATATTGGTATATGAGACAGATAACAGCATAAATCAGTGAGAAAATCAGGGGCTGTGCAATAAATGGTACCAAGACATGGGTTAAATATTAGGAGAAAAGATCCAGTCTCTTTCTCCCATGAAACATGAAAGTCAATTCCAGGTAGAATAAAGATACAAATGTGAACAACAAAACTTCAGTTTTTGGAAAAAAAGTCTAGAAAAATATTCACACGGAGAAAGATGTCGTAAATAAGTCACATGAAGCATAAAACATAAAAGAAAGAGTTGATAGATCTGAATCAAAATATAAAACTACTACACACCAAAAACCATAATAAAGCAGAGTTAAAAGATGAGCCACTGACAAGAAATTGATATTTTTACTACATATAGGCAACAAATAATTAGCAAAATTGACATTAACCAGGCCTGGCTTGTTTGGCTTGCCCTTCCTGATATTTGGCAAATTTCTCCTTATGTGAGTGCTGCTTCTCCAAGGCAGAAACCAGGTAGGGCAAAGGCAAGGGGCCTGGGTGTCAATGATCAGATGCACAGGGCAATACTCTGATTAGGAACAAAGTCCCAGCTGTAGAGGACAGCAAGCAATTTTTCAGCCTTTGGTCTTAAGGTTCATTAATGACACACACAGAGTGTCTGGGCCCAGCTATGCAGCAGTGAGGCTTTTCCTGTGACAATCCTGCAGTGTGACTTGGGTGAACCATAGATATTCCAAGTCTGACCTCTGTCCTTCCAGAGATCTGATTAACTGCCCAATATCCTTTTACTAGATAACTTTTCTGCTTCAACTGGCTAGAGTATGTTTTTCTGCCTGCAGGTAAGAACAATGACTAATACAATCCATATCCAGACTATATAAAGAACACTTAACAAATCAATAAACGAATTTAAAAATGAACAGGCAATTCAGAGGAGGAGACCTGAACTGAATGTCTAACTAGTGTATGAAAAGATGCTCAACAGCACTAGTATTCAGGGAAATGCAAATTAAACAAGGAGATGATGCTTCCCACTGACCACAGAAGGCAACATTAACTACTAAGACCAACTGAAGGAGAAATGTGGTAAAGTATAACTTAGCACTACTGCTGATGGAATTGTGATATAAATGGATTTGTGATGTGCCAACTGCTCATGTAAATTGGTACAACCATGTGGAAGGCCACATATTGTATCAAGGGGAAGCTGTGTGTGCCTATGATGTAACAAGTATGTCTGCTGGAGAAGCCCTTTCTAAATGCTCAAGGAGGCATGTACAAAGATGTTTGTAATATTGAAGTCTTGACAACAACCCAGAAAGTCCATAGAAGGATAAATATATAAATGATTCCATTTTTTTAGTCAATGAAATTCCATTTGGTTAAAATGGATTAACAAAACAAATATGCACAAGGGGTAAACGTCAAGACGATGTTGAGTGGCCAAAAAATGAAATAGCATACTGAATCATGTCATGTTTGCATTAAAAAAGGAAACATCCTGTATAGTTTTGGGATATATATGTAGTGAAAATATAAAATCATGGATATAAAGGGTAGTCACCGATTTTGAGATCATGTTTACCTCTACGGGCAAGGGGAGGATTCCAATCATTTCCATTGTTATTTCCTTAAAAATATATTCTGAAGAAAATGTGCCAAAATGATAAAGTGTTAAATCAAGTAGTGAATATATGTGTGTCCATGACGTTATTCCCATTCTTGTTTGTGTATTTGACATATTTCCTGCTTAAATTTATACTTGAGAACTTCATAGATGTTGAAGTGAAAGAAGAAAAGAGGAGGAGGAGGTGAATACTCACAGCCTGACAACAAGAGCAGCATGGCCATATCTGGGAGCGATTTCAGTCCAGTGCAGCAGAAAAATGTACAACAACCTCTTACTTAGCAGTCTCCCCAGAGGTTGGGCACAAATCCTCCTCCTTATTCTCCAAATCAATTAAGCTAGTGTGCAACATGGGATTTCATATGAGAAAACTGAGTTCCTTGAAGCTATATTACCCTGAAGGAGCATATAGCAGATATTAAAAAATGCTGGCTCAGGGGTGCCTGGCTGGCTCAGATGGAGGACTGTGTGGCTCCTGATCTTGGGGTCATGAGTTCGAGCCCCACTTTGGGTGTAGAGATTACTTAAATAAAACTTAAAAAAAAATGCTAGTTCACTGACTGAATCAATAAATCACCAAGGTGGTTGAATAACCAGAATAGCAGAGCAAATACACTGTGTGGTAGGGTAACAACCTTGTGTCAGAATATAGTGTAACATAAAAAAAAAAAAAGGAAGATGGTCCAAATTGCCCTTGAAAATGCTGAAGAAAACCCCAGGTTGGGGGAAGTCCAGTTCATTGAGGTTGAACACAGCATCTCACCTCCTGCTTTGGAAACTTTTTTTTTTCCAGTTAAAATGTCATATATAAAGTATAAAAAGTAGTTGTCTTGTATTTAGGGGCAGAAGTATATTAAAAATGTGTATCTGTAAATGTCATCACCACTCAGAGAGGCAAGAAGTCTCTGCTTTCAGAAGCACAAGGCATCAGGGGACAGCAGATCTTTGTCCCCATGCCACAGTTGCTGTTGGTTATGCACTCAGTCAGTGGAATAGTAGAGGGAACCATCTCTATTTAAATCTCTCCTTTGTCGGGCACCTGGGTGGCTCAGTCGTTAAGCGTCTGCCTTCGGCTCAGGTCATGATCCCAGGGTCCTGGGATCGAGCCCCGTATTGGGCTCCCTGCTCGGCGGGAAGCCTGCTTCTCCCTCTCCCACTCCCCCTGCTTGTGTTCCTGCTCTCGCTGTCTCTCTCTCTGTCAATAAATAAATAAAATCTTAAAAAAAAAAAAACCAAAACAACTCTCCTTTGTCTTCATAGGCCAAGCAAGTACAATAGAATTTACATGAGTTAATTGAGACTGTGATGGGACTCAACTTTAAATGGGATGGTTTCATTATGACCCAAGTAATCATAATAAACTAAAGCATGCTACACACCTGTGGTTTTAACAACTGAACATCATCCTAACAGTCCCGTATGAATGACTTGATGCTCATTTGTTTATTTTGGATCAATTCACAAGAGGACAGCATCCTTCTAAAACTTTACCCTTACAACTCATTTCTCCAAATGGCGGCACGTGTGCCCGCAACGTTCTCCGTTTATTGTAATTTTCCACTGTGTATGTGCCTGCCACAGAGTATATTCCAAAATGTCTGTCCAGGAAACAGGCATTTTTAAGAGCATGATACAGAGGATTGTCTGCAGCCCTTCAGACAACTCTTCAGGAGTTTTATACCAAATTGAAGGAAGGCTTATCAAATTTTCAAATGACAAGAGTCTCTGAGATACAAAAAAATATTTTCAAATGAAAAAAAAAGGAAACTGACAGTTTGGAATGATAGATGAATAAAACAACATGGAATTTATTTATTATTTAAAAGGGTTTTTTTATTTGAATATAGGTGACACACAACATTAGTTTCAGGTGTATCACATAATGATTCGACAAGTTATGCTCACCACAAATGCAGACACAACATGGAATTTTAAAGAACTAAATGTTAGGGGTCGCACCTAAGTTGAGAAACCAACTACTCAAATAGAAAAATGGGACAGATAGGTGTCAGGAACACCATATTTGAGAAAAACAAGACATTTTAACCAACAAGATCATCAGAGTAATGGCATCACTTGGGACGTCACACAGAAAATAAACGTTTTAATGGGGATGAATGAGCCCAAATTCAGGAGGGTACTATAAAATGTATAAACTTGGGGCACCTGGGTGGCTCAGTTGTTAAGCGTCTGCCTTTGGCTCAGGTCATGATCCCAGGGTCCTGGGATCGAGCCCCGTGTCGGGCTCCCTGCTCTGCAGGAAGCCTGCTTCTCCCTCTCCCACTCCCCCTGCTTGTGTTCCCTCTCTCGCTGTGTTTCTCTCTCTGTCAAATAAATAAATAAAATCTTTAAAAAAAATGTATAAACTTGAATGATGGTACTAATTTAAGCATGTGAGTATGTCACAGTCTGGAGGTATCGGACAGTTGCAAATGTAAACCCTCTTAACAAATGAATGAATACATCCACAGATGGCTGAAAGGATAGCGTTTCCATTGTCTACTGCTGTGTAAAAAACTAGCCCCACACTTCGTGGCTTTGATGGGCTATGTCCCACAATTCTGTAGTATGGGGATCTGGTCAGGGTTCTGCTGGGTGGTTCTCCAAGTTGTATCCACTGAGGCCATTCACTCTTTCAGCTGCGTTTAACCAGCACCGTGGCTGGGCAGGAAGAAGGGCCAGTAAGTCTTCCGCTCAGAGATGCCTCAGTGGTGCTCCATGTGGTCTCTCTCCCCATGTTCATGCTGTTATCATTTGTAGTCTATGCCAGGGTTTCTTAGCTTCTGTGCTACTGACATTTTGGGCTGAACCATGTTTTTTGCTGCCAGGTTCTGTTCTGTGCTCCCTGGGCTCTGCCCACTTGATACCAATGGCCCAATCGATACCACTCAATACCCTTCCCCACATTGTGACAGTCAAATATATCTCCAGACATTGCCGAATGTCCTGAGGCAAATTTGCCCCCAGATTGAGAACCATCAGTCTGGCCCAACCAAGATTTTTAAGCATGGCACCCAGCTTCCCAGAGAAGGAAAGAGGAAGCTCCCAGTGGTTTCAAGGTTTGGGCCCAAAGGTTCCAGACCATGACTTTTGCCACAGTCTTTCAGTCAAAGTAAGTCACACACCAGCCCAGACTGAAGAAGAGGGAAAATAACTCTACCTCTTAAAGGAGGAGAGGCGAAGAATTCGTGGCTAACCTTAATCCACCACACATATAGCCTCTCTTCTGGTCTTGTCTGTGGTCCTCTTTCCTGTTCTACGATGATCCTCTTCTGGGTCCCATTCTGCTCTTATACTATGTAAGGCTGTTGTGGGATGTCACATCCCACATCGTGGAATAACATAATGGCCAATGACCCAAGGCTCTGGGTCACACATGCCTGGGTTTAAATCCCAGCTCTGACACTTACTGATTATGTAACTTTGGGGAAATTTGAAAGTCACTGTGCCTCCATTTTTTCATTTGACCTACTTTTTCATCTTACTACCCCTAAGAGTTGTTGCAGATATTAAATGAGATGATAAATGCAAAGCACCACACACAGCTCTGGGTACTTGGTAAATGTGCAATAAATGTTTATTATTACTTTTATATTATTACTAAAGCCTTATCCTCAGCTTCTACTTATGAATTTGCCCAAGATTCATTTTAAGGACAGCCATTATGAAGTAATTTCTAGAGAAGTTTGCACCCTGTAAAGCTCTTTGAAAAATACTGGCTCCCCCTTAGGTTAACCTGGAAAAGCCTTCTCTGTGGGTACAGTTCTCCTGTCACTGGTATCCAAATGGAGTCCATGGTATCCCAAACTATCGTGTCCCACTGTGTTACATTTATTGTTGTGGTGAGGAGTAATTTCGGTAAGAAGAATTATTTCCCAATTTGAATCCAAACAGAAATGAGTCTTTTTTTCTGTTGAGTGTGAGCATGATAACCATATTATTTATCCATAAATCAATAATCATCTTGTTTGGACTGCAACAGTTCAGAGTTTAACAAGATAGCTATGTGCTTCTACCGTCCTTTTAAAAGCAATGTATAAAATTTTTGCAGAGGGGATCTATTCTTAAAAAAGTAGTCAGATTACTTAAATTTAAGTTGCTTAAAATGCTGAAATGTTATAATTTTATTTTAATCTGTGTACATTTCTCAAGGTCATTAGCTCATATTAGGGCTATTTTGAAATGAACATATAGAGGAGGAATAAAAATTTCATGAATTCATGTCCAAAGGGAATATAATTTTGTAAGGCATTAAAATTATGCAAATATATTTTAATGGCAATGTTCTTTGCTAGGCAGCCCTTAATATATTTGTACAGCAGTCATTCAAATTCACTTGAACTTGAACAATAACATTCCAATAAAATACTGAATGAGTATTCAGGTGAAATGAGGTTTCTGTTCTGTTGGAAACTGCCACCTACACAGTAGGCTTTCAACTTTGCTTCAGATGTGTGGGATAGAAACCTTATCTAAATAACAAAGCAGAGAAGAGAAACAGAATTTGGTGTACGGAATATGACAGGGTTGAAGAGCTGGCCAGTTTTGGAAATGTGATTTGCCCAAGAATGATAAGAACAAAGACATGATTATAGAGAGTCCCTCAAAGACAGCTTAGATGTGGCAAAGTCTGGGATTAAAATGAATGGATCTGTTTAGCTGCATCTAGCATAAGATAAGATGTCTTTCCACACTGATGGAATTGGAAGATGAAAAAGGGGGGAAAAATCACCAACCTGCTTTGGGATAGATGAGAGAATACGACGATTAGAACTAAGTCATTTTCAAGTAGTGTGTGCACTAAAGAAACTTGGCAGGAAGACAGCTGCAGGTGGAAGGCAGGTGGAAGGCAGTGTGTGGACCAGTTTCAACCGGGAAGTCTCCAAGTGATTAAAAGAACATCTTGGCTTAGGTTTGTCTCTTAGAATTCTTTCACAGGCAGGCTGCTTTCTGTTCAGCCATTTTAATAAATACATAGTTCCAACTGGACAGTTAGGTATCTTTGGGGGAATTTGGGTGGACAGGACTTTCAGGTTCCCCTACCTTAATACACACGATTTTTCTTTCTCCTTTCCCTTACTGATTCTCATCAGTGTGACTCAAGACCACACTACCAAAATTACCACAAATATCACTGAGAAACTGCCCTTTGAAAATTTCAATGTCCTTTCCGAATCATCACTGTCTTCAATGGTTTTGAGGCACTGAATGCTATTAATCATATGTTGCTTCTTTAAACCTCTCTGCACTTGTTTGCTTTGCCATCTTCTTTTTCTTAGTAATTCTTTTTCTCCTATTACTTAGCTGTTAATGTCTACCCACACCCCATCTTTCATGCCTTTATTTCTGGGTACTCACTCCCTCAGAAAGCTTATCCATTGCTGTTTCAGCTATTACTACCTGGAAAATGAGTTCCAAATCTCAATCTCAAGCTATGGATATAGTAATTTACTGTCCATACTGATGAACAGTTGTTGACTGTTCATACACATCCAGCACTCTCTAGAGGATGTGTTTGTGTAAATGGCACATCTACATTAACCAGAGCGGTACAACAAATACACCTGGAAAATTAGTGACAATACAATGAAATTGCTACTGATGTCACATCCAGTGTGGGGCCAATTGCTTTCTTCTAAGCAGTGACTCAAACATCTAGCTCTTTCCCTTTTTACACATGTGGCATCCAGCCCAGGCCTGAGGCGGAAGTGGTATACATCTCTTCCGTCCACATCCGAATGGCCAGAACCCAGTCACATGATCCCAGCCTAACTTGAGGGAGACCCATAAATGTAGTCTTCATGTGAGCAGCAGAGGAAACAAAGAATATTTTTTTCTACCACATTTTCCCTCAAACCCAATCTAATTAAAATCTAATTCCAAACTATAGTTAACCAATTATAGCAAACAATTTCCAATAGTCATCCACCACTTTTTCCTAAGTATCTCAAGCTTAAAAACATTATCTTTCACAAGTCATTCTACTTTATTTCTTATATAAAGTTTGACACCAAAATGTATTATTTCTTATTTTAAAATATCAGTCATACATGTTCAGTATTGCTACCTTAGACTACCTAGTCATAAACTTCACTTGTGTTACTTCAGACATCTCATATCATTTCCCTTTTCAGCTTATCCTGTATTGTTTTTCTGGAAATATCTTCCTAAAACAATGTTTCCTTCATGTCTCTCCCCTACATATTTTTCTCACCATCAAGCCCAAACACTCAGTGATCTCAGAATTTTGCATAATCTGGTCCCATCCCACCCAGAGGACTTGACCTTCCATTGCTGTATTAGTCAGGGCTCCCCAGAGAAACAGAACCAACAGAATGTCTCCATCTAGGTCAGTGTCTGTGTCAATGTCTACATCTACATCTCTATCTAGAAAAAGATTTATTATATTGTAATCGGCTCACGTGACTATGGAGGCTGAGAAATCCCACCATCTGCTGTCTGCAAGCTGGAGATCCAGGAAAGTGGGTGGTATAGTTCAAAGGCTTGAGAGCTGGATAGTTGACAGTATAGATCCCAGCATGGGTCTGAAGGCCTAAGGACTAGGAGTGCTGTTGGCAAAAGATAGATGTCCCATCTTAGGCAGTGGGCAGAAAGTAAATTCCGCACTCATCCGTTTTTTTGTTCTATTCAGGCCCTCAATGGATTGGATGATGCCAACTCGCATTGGGGAGGATCATCTGCTTTACTCAGTCCATGAATTCAAATGCTTATCTCTTCTTGACATACCCTCACCGACACCCAGAAATAATGGTTAACCAGTTATCTGGGCATCCTGTGGCCCAGTCAAGTTGACAAATAAGATTCTCCATTATGATTGCTCTCCAGCATGTTCCCCATAATCTGGACAGGCCATTTCCCTCATAATTTCCACCATCTTCCATACATACAGGCCATGCTATTACTTGCCTCAGTGATCTTTTCCTAGCCTAAATGGCATCAACTCTTTTATTCATCTACCCAGATCCTATTTACCCTTTAAGAACCAACCCCTTTACCACCTCTATGAAACTCTCTTCGTCTTTCCAGGCCATGCTAACCCCTTCATTTCCTGTGCTCAGTTTAGCACTTTGCTTGGTTTTTCCTTGCTTCATGTTTGATTTTTCTCGTAAATTAGTAGATCAGCACTTAATTTAAGGACTCACAGTTTTTTATGATTGCACAATTCAACTCATATGTGCTCGTTTGTGTCCTATTTTTGTCTTAATCTCTTGCAGAGCCTAGGAGAGTGATTGGCATATAGTCAATTCTAAATAAAATAAAAATGTTATAAGGTTCAGAAAATTGCTCTTAGGGTCCTGTTTTTAGAGTCTGATTCTGATTTAAATATCCACAGCTGTCCAAGGAGACAGGAAACCCAGTGTTTAGGCCCAAGGAGAGTTGTTTATTTCTCTAGCACATCTTTCCATGGACATTTACATGAATTCTACCAGCTTTTTATTTTCATGGGATATTGTCTAGCATATAAAATTTTTACAGGACTCCTAAAGAGCTTCAATATTGTAAGAACTCTTACTATAAACCTGCATTAATACATTTAATTAACCAAAAATATTACATAACACATTTATTTAATATTAAGCCTATGGGCTATATATAGACAGTAATGATTTCTGGGCAAATTCAGTCTCTAAAATCAACTCACCTCATCTACTTGCAGAATTTGAAGTTCGTACATTAAAGTTTTCCTGAAGAGTTAGATCTCCCCAGAACATACTCAGCTGTGCTTTTGAATATTTGTGCTTTGGTCAAGTTCAACTATAAGCTTTCAGGATTTGATGATTCATTTCATTATTTCAGGCTGCTTATATGGTTTTTCTTCAACTTGCACCTTCCTATCAATGAATTCTTGATTGTCCTGCAGGAGTGGGAAGAATCAAATCCACTTTACAAACAACTGTCATTATTTCTTTCTTCCTTTAAATAATTTTGTTTCTGGGGAGTTATTTTCTGTGCCCATGTGTTTCTCTAAGGGGTACTCTGCCCCTTGGTTTTCTGTCCCTTTCTTTGGTACATTCTTATAAAAAAAATCCTACAACTCTCATTTCATTCTCAAATAAAAACTTGACCATGAAAACTTAAACCAACTAAGCTTCTATGTATACTCACCTAAAATGAGTTGAATTACAACAAAATGATTAGGATATTTACAAACACCAGTTTTCTGTGCTATTTCCAGTTTGTTCCATGTATGTTAATCCACTAGGGTCTCTGGCTTTCCTTTCATCTGTATTATCTCACATATTTTTCAAGCAACCTAGCAATGATGTGGAGACATCGAAGAAAGCCTCTCTTTAAAGAATATTGCTATTTTGTGAGTGATAAACTAGATGAGACACTTGAGGAAAATCCTGTTTTTAGGATCTGATTTGAATATCCACAGCTGCCCAGAAGGCAGAAAGCTCACAGTCTGGTCCACTGCCGCTGACTCTGTGTGACCATGGACAAACCAATGAATCTCTCCATACCTCAGGTTCCTCGTTTGTAAAGTGACAGAGTTGGGCCAGATGATTTCTGAGACCCATTTGCAATCTTCTATGCTGTGATTTTTTTCATCATTGATATTCATTGTGATTTGCAAAGAGATGAGAATTTTGAGCAAAGCTTTTGATTTAAAGTCTGTGTTCAGAAGTGCTGCTCATTGGCTTTGGTGAATACTAATGAGGGCATTAGATATTTCATAGGATGAGCTCCAGTGACTACCAGGATCTTCCTTCTCTTGAGCTTCAGATCCAGGAATATTCTTTTTCAGATCCATGGCTCATTTTTCAGGGTGATTATAGATAACAATAAGAAACTTTTCTTTTCTTTTCTTTTTTTTAAGAAAAGGCAAGATAATATACAGCAGCCTTGTAAATAGGAATCACACATTTATCAACCCACCAGGAATGTCTTCAATCCTCTTTCTACCAAGGTCTGCCTGGAAAGGGAACACTTAGTTTGTCACTTGCTTCCTGAAACCCTTAAAAATGAAGATTTTATGAGGATTCGATGAGATGGTATATGTGTAAGCACTTTCTAAAATGAGCAGTTTTATTCAACGGTGTGACGTGGTAATAATTCTAGTACTAATGATGATAGCACTCACTGCAGTGTGATAGCACTGTAAATTGAGCTTTTGGACAGGGAGGTGAGTCCTAAATCTGGTACCAGATCTTATTAGGTTTGTGTAGGCTAACCTGGGAACCTAACTCCAATATTTAATAGGGTACCATGTCCACAATTGTTTCTGTCCATGGGAAAATGCATCCCAGATTCCAAAGTCAATTTTTAGAACACACCTGTGTATGAATTGGAAAGATATATAGTTAAAAACGTGGACTCTACAGGTTTCTTACTGTTAGAGAACTTACAAAGGAGCAAGAGGAAAAGGCCAGAATCATCCGTTTGATATTTGGTAACAGAAATGTCAGTGTAGGGGTGCCTGGATGGCTCAGTTGATTGAGCATCTGACTCTTGATTTCAGCTCAGGTCATGATCTCAGGGTTGTGAGACTGAGTCCTGTGTTGGGCTCTGTGCTGGGCATGGAGCCTGCTTAAGATTCTCTCTCTCTCTCCCTCCCTCTGCCCCTCCCCCTCTACTCTCTCTCTCTAAAAAAAAAAAAGAAATGTCAGTATAAACTCATATTTACAGATAAATAATGATAGATAGATGGCTAGATACAGTTATGTGTGGATACATGGATTATTGTGTGTGTATGTGTGTTTCTCAGTTCTGTCTACTGAGGAGGCCTTAGAAATAGTGATAGCTCAGTAGAAGGAAGCACACCTGGGTCTTGGTTCCTAAACACCATACTCCAATCAGAGAAGTCAGAGCACATGGGAGAAGTGGCTTATACTAGTGGTTGTGGCATAGAAAATATAGGATGAACTTGGAGCATGTTATAATGTCAAAAAAGTAAGAAAATGCTACAAATACGTATATACATACATACATACATATGGTATTGAGTTATAATCCAAAGAATAAAATAAGTAACTGAAAGTAAATTTAGCAAATTAAAAAAGAACAGCCTACTCATTAACATCCTAAGGATTTCTCCAAGATCGCGATGAAAGGCACTGTTTAATGTTACATGAAGGATAAAGGATTTGAAATCAGAAACCTTCCTTTCAAAACATGGTTCTGATCTTTATAGTGTGTTCTTAGGCAAGCTATTTTGCCCAGGCTTTGATTTCCCAGTTTTCTATATGCCTTTCTTGAATTGCTATGACCCCCACATGGGATGATACAAAAAGTACTGTGAAACTATAAAGTGATATAAAAATATTAGCTCTTACCTGTTGGTTTTATTAGCCTATTGCAGTGATTTCTCAAAGCACAGTCTGGGGACCCTGAGGGGTTCCTAAAACCCTTTTATGATGGCCCATGAAGCCAAATTATTTTCATAATAATTTTAAGGTGTTTGTTTCACTCACTCTCATTCTGTCCTGAGTGAAGAGTGGAGTTTCCTGGAGGCTGTGTGATCTGTGATGACATCATCATTTCAAAGCGTCATGGAATGTGTATTGTTCATCTTTGAACAGTTTTTCAGTTTTAATTTCCAATATGGCAAATATTGATAGACATAACCCATATGAATAGGAACTTTTGGGGTCTTTAGTTAGTTTTAAGAATACAAAGCGTTTTTGAGATGAAGGTGTTTGAGACTACTATTTTATGACTCTAAAATAATAATTAAAACAAACTTTAAAATCTAAAATCAGCCATTTTTAGGGAAGGCTCCTCCTTGGAGTAGTTGAATGACTATTAAACTATTCTGAATTTGAGAAATCACTTCATTCAGTGAACAGGGGTTTCAGCCTAGCATGTCTGAGATACTGAAATGCAATCGTGATTAGAACTTCCAACCCTGAGGGGCACTTGGGTGGCTCAGTCGTTAGGCGTCTGCCTTCGGCTCAGGTCATGATCCCAGGGTCCTGGGATCAAGCCCCACATTGGGCTCCCTGCTCCGCGGGAGGCCTGCTTCTCCCTCTCCCACTCCCCCTACTTGTGTTCCCTCTCTCTCTGTGTCTCTCTCTGTCAAATAAATAAAATCTTTAAAAATAAATAAATAAATAAATAAGTAAGTAAGTAAGTAAATAAATAAATAAATGGAGGTTTTATGGGTGATATGTCACTATAGGTCAAGACAGCATTTTTTTTTAAGGACTTTTTAAACAAGAAAAGAAAAGAAGAAATAATAAAGATTGTTTTTTCATGGCAGGTATAGAATATTCTCCTCTTGTTTATTGTATTAAAAGTTCTTTTCATGGCCAGCTCAAGTGAGCCATACTTTGGAAGTTTGTCTGCTTTCCCTATCTCAAATCATATTGTGCTGAAGCTTCAAAGCTCTGTTTCTATTCTTTCTCTCTTAAGAACTTGACAAAGACCGAAAGGTTTACAGTACAGGCAAAAGATGATGTGCATTTCACATGCATCATCTTGTGTTGAAAGAAGGAAGTAAATTATCTTTTGATGGCCAACTGACTGCATGCATATGTGAAAAGAATGTTTTTCTCCTTTTCACACATTGTCTAAACCTAATTATCTTCCTTAAACTCTGAGATTTTTGTTCTGTGGGTTTTGGTAATCATTCAATATTCTCCACTGCTCCTTTGGCTTAAATATACCATTGTCCTCCTGGGATCAGTTATTACTTCGTACATTCACATGTCCAGGTTCATAATATCAATGATAATTTTAAATTTTCAAAAATTCAACTATTTTGTAAGGCATTTCGCTCACTGATTTCAACTGTTTTTAAAATTTTCAAATTGATAAAAAGAAGGGTGACACTCAGACTTCAGCAACTTTAATTTTCACCTGTTTTGTAAATTTGGACAAATATTATGGCATTTAACAAAGGGGAATGGATCAATTTTTTTAAGTAAATTTTTATGTCCTTTAATCTCGATTAGACCATGGCTAGTGATACACTCTACATTTTGAATAGCAAAATGGCTTCCAATTTATCCCAGTGGGTCTAGACATAATCCCACACAGCGTAATGGGGAATGTCAAGGTCTTATATAAGGAACTTTGGTTTTCCTCTATTTTCAAATTGATAATCTGTCTGAATAACATAATTATGGAACACAGCTCTAGCAAAGAAAAACAGCGACCTATATGGGATCCCTGATACTGAAAAATGCAATTCATTGATTTACAGATTGCTGTTGACAATTTAAAAACAAATGCTTTAATAAAGCAAGTTGTTTTTGAACATTAACATAATAACCATGATAGGCAGCTCTTTATAATCAGAGGCTAATCATTATTAATTCCTTTGACATTCAGTACAGTGACATTAATTATAACAAACTCTTTCAGTGAGCATCTAATGCAGTCTAGAGCTCAATAGCGAATGTGCTGCCATTTGATATTCATTGTTGTACAGTCACTGGGATGTCTGGCTGTATTCTCCAATTTTGAGCATTTTCTTAATCAAAGTGAATATCTTACTTTTCTATAGATTAAAAAAAACCCTCTCTCTGAAATGTTTGATAATTATGCCTTATTTTTTCTCCTTGAATTCCATGACTTTGAAGTTTTGTTTGACCTAAAGAAAGTTTTTCTTTTCTGTTTTTTTTTTTAATATTTAATTTATTTATTTGACAGAGAGACACACAGTGAGAGAGGGAACACAAGCAGGGGGAGTGGGAGAGGGAGAAGCAGGTTTCCCACTGAGCAGGGAGCCTGATGCGGGACTTGATCCCAGGACCCTGGGATCAATGACCTGAGCTGAAGACAGATGCTTAATGACTGAGCCACCCAGGTGCCCCAAAAGATTTTCTTTTCTTTTTTTTTTTAATTTTTTATTGTTATGTTAATCACCATACATTATTACATCATTAGTTTTTGATGTAGTGTTCCATGCTTCATTGTTTGTGCACAACACCCACTGCTCCATGCAGAACGTGCCCTCTTTAATACCCATCACTAGGCTAACCCATCCTCCCACCCCACTCCCCTCTAGAATCCTCTCTTTGTTTTTCAGAGTCCATCATCTCTCATGGTTCATCCTCCCCTCTGATTTCCCCCCCCTTCATTCTTCCCCTCTTGCTATCTTCTTCTTTTCTTTTTTTCTTAACATATATTGCATTATTTGTTTCAGAGGTACAGATCTATGATTCAACAGTCTTGCACAATTCACAGCACTCACCATAGCACATACCCTCCCCAGTGTCTATCATCCAGCCACCCCATCCCTCCCACTCCTCCCCCCACTCCAGCAACCCTCAGTTTGTTTCCTGAGATTTCGAATTCCTCATATCAGTGAGGTCATATGATACATGTCTTTCTCTTTTTGACTTATTTCGCTCAGCATAACACCCTCCAGTTCCAACCACATCGTTGCAAATGGCAAGAGCTCATTCCTTTTGATGGCTGCATAATATTCCATTGTATATATATACCACTTCTTCTTTATCCATTCATCTGTTGATGGACATCTTGGCTCTTTCCACACTTTGGCTATTGTGGACATTGCTGCTATAAACATCGGGGTGTGCACGTACTCCTTCGGATCCCTACTTTTGTATCTTTGGGGTAAATACCCAGTAGTGCAATTGCTGGATCATATGGTAGCTCTATTTTCAACTTTTTGAGGAACCTCCATACTGTTTTCCAGAGTGGTTGCACCAGCTTGCATTCCCACCAACAGTGTAGGAGGGTTCCCCTTTCTCCGCATCCCCGCCAACATCTGTCCTTTCCTGACTTGTTAATTTTAGCCATTCTGACGGGTGTGAGGTGGTATCTCATTGAGGTTTTGATTTGGATTTCCCTGATGCCGAGCGATGTTGAGCACTTTTTCATGTGTCTGTTGGCCATTTGGATGTCTTCTTTGGAAAAATGTCTGTTCATGTCTTCTGCCCATTTCTTGATTAGATTCTTTGTTCTTTGGGTGTTGAGTTTGATAAGTTCTTTATAGATTTTGGATACTAGCCCTTTATCTGATATGTCATTTGCAAATATCTTCTCCCATTCTGTCGGTTATCTTTTGATTTTGTTGACTGTTTCTTTTGCTGTGCAAAAGTTTTTATCTTGATGAAGTCCCGATAGTTTATTTTTGCGCTTGCTTCCCTTGCCTTTGGCGATGTTTCTAGGAAGAAGTTGCTGCGGCTAGGTCAAAGAGGTTGTTGCCTGTGTTCTCCTTTAGGATTTAGGATTTGGATGGACTCCTGTCTCACACTGAAGTCTTTCAACCATTTGGAGTCTATTTTTGTGTGTGGTGTAAGGAAATGGTCCAGTTTCATTCTTCTGCATGTGGCTGTCCAATTTTCCCAACACCATTTGTTGAAGAGACTGTTTTTTTTCCATTGGACATTCTTTCCTGCTTTGTCAAAGATGAGTTGACCATAGAGTTGAGGGTCCATTTCTGGGCTCTCTATTCTGTTCCATTGATCTATGTGTCTGTTTTTGTGCCAGTACCATACTGTCTTGATGGTGACAGCTTTATAATAGAGCTGGAAGTCCGGAATTGTGATGCCGCCAGCTTTGCTTTTCTTTGTCAACATTCCTCTGGCTATGCGGGGTCTTTTCTCGTTCCATACAAATTTGAGAATGATTTGTTCCATTTCTTTGAAAAAAGTGGATGGTATTTTGATGGGGATTGCATTGAATGTGTAGATTGCTCTGGGTAGCATTGACATCTTCACAATATTTGTTCTTCCAATCCATGAGCATGCAACGTTTTTCCATTTCTTTGTGTCTTCCTCAATTTCTTTCATGAGTATTTTATAGTTTTCCGAGTACAGATCCTTTGCCTCTTTGGTTAGATTTATTCCTAGGTATCTTATGGTTTTGGGTGCAATTGTAAATGGGATTGACTCCTTAATTTCTCTTTCTTCTGTCTTGTTGTTGGTGTATAGGAATGCCACTGACTTCTGTGCATTGATTTTATATCCTGCCACTTGACTGAATTCCTGTATGAGTTCTAGCAGTTTTGGGGTGGAGTCTTTTGGGTTTTCCACATAAAGTATCATATCATCTGCAAAGAGTGAGAGTTTGACTTCTTCTTTGCTGATTTAGATGCCTTTTATTTCTTTTTGTTGTCTGATTGCTGTGGCTAGGACTTCTAATACTATGTTGAATAGCAGTGGTGATAGTGGACATCCATGCTGTGTTCCTGACCTTAGGGGGAAAGCTCTCAGTTTTTCCCCATTGAGAATGATATTCGCTGTAGGTTTTTCATAGATGGCTTTTATGATATTGAGGTATGTCCTCTCTACCCCTATACTCTGAAGAGTTTTGATCAAGAAAGGATGCTGTACTTTGTCAAAAGCTTTTTCTGCATCTATTGAGAGGATCATATGATTCTTGTTCTTTCTTTTGTTAATGTATTGTATCATGTTGATTGATTTGCAGATGTTGAACCAACCTTGCAGCCCAGGGATAAATCCCACTTGGTCGTGGTGAATAATCCTTTGAATGTACTGTTGGATCCTATTGGCTAGTATTTTGGTGAGAATTTTTGCATCCATGTTCATCAGGGATATTGGTCTGTAATTCTCCTTTTTGATGGGGTCTTTGGTTTTGGGATCAAGGTAATGCTGGCCTCATAAAATGAGTTTGGAAGTTTTCCTTCCATTTCTATTTTTTGGAACAGTTTCAGAAGAATAGGTATTAATTCTTCTTGAAATGTTTGGTAGAATTCCCCTGGGAAGCCATCAGGCGCTGGGCTTTTGTTTGTTGGGAGATTTTTGATGACTGCTTCAATTTCCTTAGTGGTTATATGTCTGTTCAGGTTTTCTATTTCATCCTGGTTCAGTTTTGGTAGTTGATACATCTCTAGGAATGCATCCATTTCTTCCAGGTTATCTAATTTGCTCGCATATACCTGCTCATAATATGTTCTTATAATTGTTTGTATTTCTTTGGTGTTGGTTGTGATCTCTCCTCTTTCATTCATGATTTTGTTGATTTGGGTCATTTCTCTTTTCTTTTTGATAAGTCTGGCCAGGGGTTTATCAATCTTCTTAATTCTTTCAAAGAACCAGCTCCTAGTTTCGTTGATCTGTTCTACTGTTCTTTTAGTTTCTATTTCATTGATTTCTGCTCTGATCTTTATGATTTCTCTTCTTCTGCTGGGTTTAGGCTTTACTTGCTGTTCTTTCTCCAGCTCCTTTAGGTGTAGGGTTAGGTTGTGTACTTGAGACCTTTCTTGTTTCTTGAGAAAGGCTTGTATTGCTATATACTTTCCTCTTAGGACTGCCTCTGCTGCATCCCAAAGATTTTGAATAGTTGTGTTTTCATTTTCATTGGTTTCCATGAATTTTTTAATTCTTCTTTAATTTCCTGGTTGACCCATTCATTCTTCAGTAGGATGCTCTTTAGCCTCCATGTATTTGAGTTCTTTCCATCTTTCCTCTTGTGATTGAGTTCTAGTTTCAAAGCATTGTGGTCTGAAAATAGGTAGGAAATGATCCCAATCTTTTGGTACCGGTTGAGACCTGATTTATGACCTAGGATGTGATCGATTCTGGAGAATGTTCCATGGGCACTAGAGAAGAATGTGTATTCCGTTGCTTTGGAATGGAATGTTCTGAATATGTCTGTGAAGTCCATTTGGTTCAGTGTGTCATTTAAAGTCTTTATTTCCTTGTTGATCTTTTGCTTAGATGATCTGTCCATTTCAGTGAGGGGGATGTTAAAGTCCCCCACTGTTACTGTATTGTTGTCAATGTGTTTCTTTGCTTTTGTTATTAATTGCCTTATATAATTGGCTGCTCCCATGTTAGGGGCATAGATATTTACAATTGTTAGATCTTCTTGTTGGATAGATCCTTTAAGTAGGATATAGTGTCCTTCTTCATCTCTTATTACAGTCTTTGGTTTAAAATCTAATTTGTCTGATATAAGGATTGCCACCCCAGCTTTCTTTGGGTGTCCATTAGCATGGTAAATGGTTTTCCACCCCTCACTTTCAACCTGGGGGTGTCTTTGGGTCTAAAATGAGTCTCTTGCAGACAGCATATCAATGGGTCTTGTTTTTTTATCCAATCTGATAGCCTGTGTCTATGATTGGGGCACTTAGCCCATTTACATTCAGGGTAACTATTGAAAGATAGGAATTTAGTGCCATTGTATTGCCTGTAAGGTGACTGTTACTGTATATTGTCTGTGCTCCTTTCTGGTCTATGTTGCTTTTAGGGTCTCTCTTTGCTTAGAGGACCCCTTTCAATATTTCTTGTAGGGCTGATTTTGTGTTTGCAAACTCCTTTAGTTTTTGTTTGTCCTGGAAGATTTTTATCTTTCCTTCTATTTTCAATGACAGCCTAGCTGGATATTGTATTCTTGGCTGCATATTTTTCTCATTTAGTGCTCTGAATATATCCTGCCAGTCCTTTCTGGCCTGCCAGGTCTCTGTGGATAGGTCTGTTGCCAATCTAATGTTTCTACCATTGTAGGTTACATATCTCTTCTCCTGAGCTGCTTTCAGGATTTTCTCTTTGTCTCTGAGACTCGTGAGTTTTACTCTTAGATGTTGGGGTGTTGACCTATTTTTATTAATTTTGAGAGGGGTTCTCTGTGCCTCCTGGATTTTGATGCCTGTTTCCTTCCCCAAATTAGGGAAGTTCTCTGCTATAATTTGCTCCAATATACCTTCTGCCCCCCCTCTCTTTCTTCTTCTTCTGGGATCCCAATTATTCTAATGTTGTTTTGTTTTATGGTATCGCTTATCTCTCGAATTCTGCCCTCATGATCCAGTAGTTGTTTATCTCTCTTTTTCTCAGCTTCTTTTTTTTTCCATCATTTGGTCTTGTATATCACTGATTCTCTCTTCTGCCTCATTTATCCTAGCAGCTAGCACCCCCATTTTTGATTGCACCTCATTAATAGTCTTTTTGATTTCGACTTGGTTAGATTTTAATTCTTTTATTTCTCCAGAAAGGATTTCTCTAATAACTTCCATGCTTTTTTCAAGCCCAGCTAGTATCTTTAAAGTGATGGTTCTGAACTCTAGATCCGACATCGTACTAATGTCCGTATTGAGTAGGTCCCTGGCAGTCAGTACTACCTCTTGTTCTTTTTGTTGAGGTGATTTTTTCTGTCTTGTCATTTTGTCCAGAGGAGAACAGATGAATGAGAGAACAAAATGCCAACAGGGTAACAACGTCCCCAGAAAATATACTCTAAACAAATCAGAAAAGACTTGAAGCCAGGGAAAAAGAAAGGGAAAGAAAGAAAAAAGAAAAGAAAAAGATAAAAACAAACAAAAACAGAACAAAACAACAAAAAAAATCAGAATATGATCAAATATGACCAAGCTGGTGCACAGATCAGTGCCACACACTAGATTTTGGGTGTATTTTGGTCTGTTAGAAGAAAGTGCCTCCCAAAATTTTAAAGAAAGAAAAACTTACATATGCAAAAATAAGGGTTGATATGATGAAGGGATGAAATATGACTGTAAAGATGAAAATTATAAAAAATTTTATAAAAGGAATTGATAAGAAGTTGTTTGAAAAAAGAAAGAAGAGGATTTAAAAAAAAAAAAAGGAGAGAATGTGATCAGGCAGGAGAGTAGAACCAAACCATACACTAGAGATTTAGGGTATATTTTGATCTGTTTGAAGAAACTATCTCAAAATTTTAAAGAGACAACAACTTATATACATATGCCAAAAATATGGGTAACTACTATGAAGGTATAGAATATGACTCTAAAAATGAAAAATAAAAATGTTTTTTAAAAAAGGGATTGAGGGGCGCCTGGGTGGCTCAGATGGTTAAGTGTCTGCCTTCGGCTCAGGTCGTGATCTCGGGGTCCTGGGATCGAGCCCCACATCGGGCTCCCTGCTTGGCAGGGAGCCTGCTTCTCCCTCTCCCTCTACTGTTCTCCCTGCTTGTGTTCTCTCGCTCTCTCTGTCAAATAAATAAATAAAATCTTTAAAAAAGGGATTGATAAGATGTTGGTTGGAAAAGGGAAAAAGAAAAATTAAAAAAAAAAACAGTTAAAAAAATTAGCTTTGAAAGACTAAAGAATCATGGTAAAAAAGCCATGAATTCTTTATTATTATTATTATTATTATTATTATTATTATTATTATTATTATTATTTTATTCTTATGTTAATCACCATACATTACATCATTAGTTTTAGATGAAGTGTTCCATGATTCATTGTTTGTGCATAACACCCAGTGTTTGTGCATAACACCCAGTGCTCAATGCAGAATGTGCCCTCCTCAATACCCACCACCAGGCTAACGCATCCTCCCACCCCCGTCCCCTCTAGAACCCTGTTTGTTTTTCAGAGTCCATCGTCTCTCATGGTTCGTCTACCCCTCCGATTTCCCCCGCTTCATTCTTCCCCTCCCGCTACCTTCTTCTTCTTTTTTTTTTTTTAACATATATTGCACTATTTGTTTCAGAGGTGCAGATCTGAGATTCAACAGTCTTGCACAATTCACAGCGCTTACCAGAGCACACACCCTCCCCAGTGTCTATCACCCAGTCACTCCATCCCTCCCACCCCAACCCCCACTCCAGCAACCCTCAGTTTGTTTCCTGTGATTAAGAATTCCTCATATCAGTGAGATCATATGATACATGTCTTTCTCTGTTTGACTTATTTCACTCAACATAATACCCTCCGGTTCCATCCACGTAGTTGCAAATGGCAAGATCTCATTCCTTTTGATAAAAAGCCGTGAATTCTATGTGCAGTAGTCCCCTAGCGCTGGAGTTCTGCCGTTCTCATTGATCGGTAAACTTGGTCTTGGCTGGCTGTTCTCGCTGATCTTCTGGGGAGGGGCCTGTTGCCGTGGTTTCCAAATGTCTCTGCCGGAGGCGGAATTGCCCCGCCCTTGCCCCCTCCCGGCTAAGTAATCTGCTCGGGTTTGCTCTCCGGAGCTTTTGTTCCCTGCGAGCTTTCCGTACAGCTTTGGAGGCGGAGAGTGAAAATGGCGGCCTCCCAATCTCCGCCCTGGAGGAGCCGAGAACTCGGGGCCCCGCTCCTCAGTGAGCCCCCAGAGAAAAGCCGCCAGTCACTCCCGTCTCCCCGGTCTCCGGCTGCACTCCGTGCTCACCCGGCCTGTGACCGCGCGTTTCTATCTCCGGCACCCGACCCCGGGTGGAGTCTCCAAACCCAGCAGATCCCTGCGGTGCACTCCCACGTGGCTCCTCCCGGGGGAGGAAGGTGAGTCTCCCCGGATCTGCCGCTTGTGGGGTCCCTGCTGGAGGAGCAGGGGCCTGACTGTGCCGCGGATCACGGTTTGTGTCAACCCCGAGCTAAGAGCCCGCGCCTGGGCTCCGCCTCTGCAGCCGGCTTCCCTGCTCCGTTGCCTGGGATCTCTGCCACACTCAGGCACCCCCGGTCTTTCTGTGACCCCGAGGGTCCTGAGACCACACTGTCCCGCAGGGTTCCACCCCCCGCTTAGCCACCAGAGTGAAGTCCCTCGGCGGAGCAGACTTAAAAGTTCCGATTTTGTGCTCCGCGGCTCTATCACTTGCCAGAAGCGGCCGATAGAGGCCCCTCCCCCGCCGTCTATCCTCCCGAATATCGCCGTGGATTCACTTCTCCGCACGTCCTACCTTCCAGAAAGTGGTTGCTTTTCTGTTCAGAGAGTTGTTGCTCTTTTTTTCTTCTATCTCCTGTTGAGTTTGTAGGTGTTCAGAATGGTTTGATCCCTATCCAGCTGAATTCCTAAGACCAGATGAAATCCAGGTCTCCTACTCCTCCGCCATCTTGCCCCGCCAACCAAGTTTTTATTTTCTATATCTAGACATTTCCCCCTAGGTCTCTCCATTTGTTTTATGCACATTCTCATTATTTTTTTATTTTTCCTGACTCATGAAAACTTAAAAAAAAAAAAAGAGTGTTATAACCCTTTGCTATATGCAGTAAACTGAATGGAGAATGACTATGCAAATCATTTCTTCACTTTAAAAATTGAGTTGTAGTAGAAAACAAAATCACCCACAAGAATCTGAATACTTGAAATTTCTGCTAATTTATTTTGTCTCAGTGTATAGGTTTTGGTACATCATCATGCTTTTGTTATCTTTTTTTTTCCGAATTGCTTTTGTTAGTAGGGTCTTATTTTAGGGATAGTGATGTAGCATAAGGCTCACAGGCTTTGGAATCAGACAGCTCTGTTGTTTATTTATTGCATGATCCTGATGAAAAGATGGTACTCAGTCTAAAGGGAGAATAAGTTTTAGGCCTGCTATGAAGATTAGTTATAAGATCACTCAGAGCACACAGTAGATGCTTGACTAATGATGAGTAATCAGAGCTGACATTTACTGATCAGTTTGTGTCGGACAATGTGCAGCTTACATGTATCATCTCATCCAATACTCAGAACGCAGTATGATAAGTAAACCTCTTACCCTTGCTTTAAAGTTAAGGCAATTGAGACTTATAGATGTTTAATATTTTGCTCAAGTTCACATAACTAGTAAGTGATGAAAGTGGATTGGGGATGTGAACCTAGGAAGTCTGATCTTTGAATCAGTTTTTTATCCTGAGTTGTTTCCTCAGTATAATAGCTATTATTCTTCTTATTAAATTTATGCCACAGAATTTAGTTTTTCAGCAACAAATTCCCTTTTAGGAATTCTGAAACAAGAGAAGAGTATTGTTCTAGGGATAGTCCCTACTCTCAAGCTGCTTTGAGTAAGTTCTGGCTGGGGGTTCTTCTGAGTTCCTGGTATAAATAGTTTCTCTTTTCTTCCTTCTTCCTCTCCTCCTTCTCCTTCTCATCTCCATTTTTCTTTCTCTCATTCATTACAGTCTCCCACCTTCCCTATTTCTATTTTTTTGTTGTTGTTTTTTTAAAGTCCAGCTTTGGGACACTTGGGTGGCTCAGTCGGTTAAGTGTCTGCCTTTAGCTCAGGTCATGATCCCAGAGTCCTGGAATCGATCCTTGCATCAGGCTCCCTGCTCAGCGGGGAGCCTGCTTCTCCCTCTGCATGCCACTCCCCCTGTTTGTGCTCTCTCTCTATCAAATAAATAAATAAAACCTTAAAAAAATAAAGTTCAGTTTTATTGAGATAATTGAGAAATAGAAATTGTATATATTTAGCGTTTACAACGTGATGTTTTGATGTACGTACGTATCGTGAAATGGTCACCAAAATCAAGCCAGTTGGCATGCCCACCACCTCCTATAGCTACCATTTCCCTTCTTTCTTTCTTTCTTTCTTTTTTTTCCTTTTTTTGTGGTGAGAACACTTAAGTTCATCCTCTTCACAAATTTCAAGTATACACTACATTGTTGTTAACTACAGCCACAGTGCTCTACACCAGATTGCTAGAATTTATTCTTCTTGCATAAATAAAACTTTGTCCCCTTTGACCAATACTTCCCCCTGTCCCCCTCCACTGCACCTTTGGTAATCACACTCTGCTCTGTTTTTACGAGTCTGACTATTTTAGATTCCACATATAAGTGAGGTCGTGCCATATTTATCTTTCTCTGTCTGGCTTATTTCACTCAGCATAATGTCTTCCAGGTTCAGCCATGTTGTCACAAATGGTAGGAGTTCCTTCTCTTTTTGAGGCTGAATAATATTTCTTTTTCTGTATCATCCACATTTTCTTTATCTATTCATCTGCCAGGGTTCCCTTTTCTCCACACCCTTCTAAAACCTGTTAGGTAATCCAGAGCTACTAGCATGTCCTAACCTGCTGAATTTAGCATCATGCTGCGATCGGGTGGGGGGGGAGGGGCTTTGCAGAGCTAACCAGAGTGGAGACATTTGTCCTCCTCTTTGGGGCATAGACTATTCTCATAACCACCTCCATCACTCTGTCACTACTTGTTCTACTTTTAAGAGTGAAGGTAAAAGAGAAATAGAATGAATAAAGTAAAATAAGCTAAAAGATCACTCCAGAAAATGGCAGTGATAAAATAGTAAAAAAAAAATACACAGCTATAATAAACACACACACACACCCAAGCTCCATCTAGGCAAAACAAATTCAGAAGATTAATTAGAGCCAATCTCGTAAATCATAAATTACAAAAAAAAAAAAAGAAAGAAAGAAAGAAAGAAAGAAAGAAAGAAAGAAAGAAAAGAAAAAGTGAGAGAAACATCCTGAATTGGCTGCTTATTCAAAGAACAGGACACTTCCCATAGGACAGTCTGCAGAGGTTGCCATGGGCTGTTCTTACTCCTTTTTCTTCTGCCTTCCTCACGTTCTTCCAGGTGATTCTCCCCTTCACAAAGCTCAGTCCTGCCCAGAGGTTACTGGTTTATGCCATTGATTCCCCCAACTCATTGATTAAAAGAATCCCTTAAGGAATTTTCCCAGCATACCCAGTTGGCTCTCCACTTACCCTGAGGGCAGAAGAGTCTGTGGCCAGTGAAGCTTGAGACAGCTTCAAGGTGATTCTAAATCACAGCTCCCCTTCTTGCTGCCCTGATTACTTGCATCATAGTTATGGACTTTTTGAAGTGGGACTATATCCTTTCCCTGGATCAAAGAATCAACCATGATACTTTCTTGGATCAACACCCTGTTGGTGACTGTACAGGAATCCATGAAGGAGGAAGACCTGTGATATCGAGACATTCTCTGCTTCCTCAATAAAATAATTACATATGGATACACTAGAAGTTTCTTCTATTTAGGATCCTAAAAGTGAAGAGTTGGAAAAAGCCCATGAGAGTCATTTAGTAAATCCTAGTAAATGGGGTTCAGGGGAAGGAAATGACTGGACCTACCAAGTCCCAGAGCTGACTGGGGGCTAAGACAGGACTAGAGTCCAGTTTTTTCCTGTTTAAAAAGCACTCTGTGTAGGTGAAAGTTCATTCTGAGAAAAGTGCTGGTATATCAACAAGCTGCTAATATTTTCTCCTCCTTAATCCTCTTCTTGAAATGTCATGAAGACTCATTTGGGCACTAGAACCTCAGTGCATCTAGGTCTCAACCAATGTGGCTCTTCTCACCTATGTCTCAGCTTCCAGGAAAATGTGATCATGGTGTTTTTCTGGTACTTGAGTTAATCACATCACACTTTATACTTGAAAGTAAGAGCAAGTCTGCCCCTTCATCCTTGGGTGACTCCCTGAGTTTTCCAATTCCAAAAACCTTCCTCAGGCTTATGCCTATTCAGGATAGCAATATGCAGCACCCTTTATAATAACCCTAAAGTCATGGGAGTCGGTGCAAGCAAGTATAGGAAAGGAGAGACCATAGTCGTTGAGAGTCTGAAGTTTGAGAGTTTGAATTTTTAAAAAAGATTTATTTATTCATTTGAAAGAGAGAGAGTGCAAGCAGGGGGAGAGGTAGAGGAAGAAGGAGACAAGCAGACTCCCCACTGAGTGGGGAGCCTCTTACAGGGCTTAATCCCACAACCCTGAGATCATGACCTGAGCCAAAGTCGAGTCAGACACTTAACCAACTGAGCCACCAGGCGCCCATGAAGACAAATTTTAAGGGAAAGCCTTGTGCTCCTCAATATCCAGTCTCAATTTCAGACTGCATTAAATTGATATGCAGGAATGTCAAGGGGATGTCATGATAGTTGGACAGGGAGCAGGGAAGTTAGGGAAGGAAAGGCAAATGTCTACGGATATCCACGTTAGAATCTTGTGAGCTTGACTTTACCACTCAATACCTATGTGACCTAGAGAAAGAATCTTAAGCTCTCTGGGTGATAAATAAATGTCAACACTTACTACTCTAAAAATAAATTATTAAAGCATTTGTTCTCAAGAAAGATGGAATGTGAGGTTTTCTGACTTTGTCTAAATCCTAAATCTCTACTGTTTGATGTCACTATAATTAAATAGATGGTTTCCAGGTTTTTTAAAACCAAGTTTTGAATACTCTGGTTTCTCTTCACATCGTATAAATCTTTCACCTTTTAAAACCAAGTTTTGCTTTCAAATGAATGATAGCATGTTGCTTGTTTGTATTTACGTAAGATGGTGCATATATTTATATTCATGCCCCTAATATTATTTATTCAATCATTTGCTGAATTAATATTTGTTACTAGGTTTTTACCAAATCCATATTTAAAGAACATCAGATTGCTCACCTTTATTTATTTTTTGAAAGAGTTATTTTACTTTATTTATTTTTTATTAAGTAAGCTCTATGCCCAACATGGGGCTTGAACTCATGATCTTGAGATCAAGAGTCACATGCTCTACTGACTGAACCAGCCAGGAGCCCCAAATTTCTCACCTTTAAATAGAAATGCATGTACATAACTAGGTAAGTCTTTCTGGGCATGAAGGCCCAAGTGGGATATTTTGGAATTCAAACTGACTTAGCCAGCCTATTAGGATGACATTCAACCCTCAATAAAGACTCAGCTGAGGTGTCTGGCTGGCTCAGTCAGTAGAGCATGCGACTCTTGATCTCAGGGTTGTGAGTTTGAACCCCATATTAGGTGTGCAGGTTACTTTAAAAAATAAAAATCTTTAAAAAAAAAAAAAAAAAGACTCAGCAATTGATATTTAGTACAGATTGCAGAATGAATGGAATAGAACCATCTTCATCTCTAATTCCTCTCTTTGACCTGACTGTGCTATCCAATTTTATCCAATGCTATCGCTTCCTCACATGGGCAACTCTAGCCATCATTTGACCCTGGATTCGAAACCAGGATAACTAGAGGATTTGTGACTTTCTAGATACTGTACGAATACTGAACTCAATTTACAAATCTGCAGATTTAAAGTCAATCTATGGTAAATCTTTGGTTACAAACTTACAGAAGCTACAAAGGAATGAAAACAAAACAGAACAATATAAAAGACCATCTATCTCCTTTGGGTGTTTTAGCATTCAGATTTAGAATTCCAGATCTTCAGAGATGGACAGGGAAATGCTGGAACAACCTGAAAAGCCAAAGACTCCATTGATGAAAGCAATAAGTATAACTATATTTGGTGGCCCACAAAAGACAGGTATGAAACTCACTTTTCTCCACTGGAATGTTATCAGCACAGCAGAAATGCATTTGGGTTCTTGGGGTCATATCGGGAGAGGATGCTCTTACAGCTCCCTTTCTGTGTACTCAGAGGTTCTGTTCATTTTCCAAGGAATTGCATCTCACAACTTTGAGATTCCACTAGCACAGCTTTCCCAGTGGTCCAGAGGTTGGACACAATTCAGTGTTAGCTTTATACTTGGTAGCTATATTAAGCCTCAAAAAAGGAAAGTTGGGCTATTTTACCCTTCTTTGCCTGCTTGTGAGTTTTTCCAGTGGTTTGCCTATTGTCCAGCTCCTTGTGTAGCTGGGAAAGCCTTCCCAGTCTTGATATGTTCATCTCTGGTAGTCTATGATGCTGCATCTTTTGTTGACCTCACATGCAACCACTCTTAATAACCTCTTGCAGTGCTCTGGGCCAACTCATGTTTCTAATACCTGCTTTGTGTTATTTCTCTTTGGAAACTTATTTCCACCCTTGTTCAACAGCTAGTCACTTTTCAGTATCCGCCTTAGTGTCACTTCCTCCATGAAGTCCTTTCTACAGGAAGAAATGGGCATCCGTCTTCTGTTTCCAACACTGTACAAAGAACAGTTCTGGCACTTACAATTCTTACTATGATTGTCTTTGTTTATGTGTTCATCTTCCCTACTGTGCTGTAAGTTTCTTGAATGAAAGATTAGGTCTGTGTTCATTTAAAGTGCAGACCCTAGATAACATGCAAGTTTCTTGGCCCCCGCCCCAGATTTTCTAAATCAGATTAATTGGAGATGGGGAGAAAATCTCCAAAATCTGCATCTTTTACAATCAACATGTAATTTGGTGTAAACAAGTTTGAGGAGCAGTGATCTGTGACTTATTATTTCTTTACTCAGATTGTCTAGCATAGTGACTATAATAGGTGTTGAGTGAATGAGCTAATGAATGAAAGGATGAATAGGTGAAAAATTTGTATAGATTCATATGTAATCCATATATGACAGGAAGTTCTCCTCTCCCTAAAGAGATCTAGTTAAAATTGGTTCTGACTACAGAGTTCATGCAGTGTGAAAGTCTAAAGACCTTTCCACTCTAGCATGGGTGCACATACTTTGTGTTTTGTTCCACATTAGCCCAGACGCAAAACTTAATCCTCCTACCAGTTTCTAAGACAAGTCTACTCACATGGACCATTTTGTGAGGTTAGTAGACTTGCAGAGGATTGTGGAGGTCGTAGAGGACAAGTCACATCATGGAATCTTCTCCTTTTAATTCCTCTCTTCTCTTCTGCCCAAATTATTCCCAAATATGTATTTTTTTCTTCTTAAGTGTAGCTCTTCAGCTCTCCTTAACACCTCACACTTACCGATCAAACTCAACTCTAGCTGCTCAGTAGAACTACATAGGCTGTTTCATTGACCCACCATCCCAACAAGGGAGCTGGAAGTTTATTTTTTGTTCTGGATTTAATATTTTCTTTTACATTTCTCCAAAGAAGACATCCAATTGGCCAACAGACATGTGAAAAGATGCTCAACATCACTCAGCATCAGGGAAATACAAATCAAAACCACAGTGTAATATCACCTCACGCCAGTCAGAATGGCTAAAAACAACTCAGGAAACAACAGATGTCAGCGAGGATAGGGAGAAAGGGGAATCCTTTTACACTGGTGGGAATGCAAAGTGGTGCAGCTACTCTAAAAAACAGTATGGATTTAAATAAATAAATAAATAAATAAATAAATAAATAAATAACAGTATGGAGTTTCCTCAAAAAGTTAAAAATAGACCCCATCACCCAGCAATTGCACTACTAGGTATTTATCCAAAGGATACAAACATAGTGATTTGAAGGGGCATATGCACCCCAATGTTTATAGCAACAATGTCCACAATAGCCAAACTATGGAAAGAGCCCAGATGTCCATTGACAGATGAACGGTATATATATACAATGGAATATTACTCAGCCATCAGAAAGAATAAAATCTTGCCATTTAAAATGACTTGGATGGAACTAGAGGGTATTATGCTAAGCAAAATAAGTCAGTCAGAGAAAGACAAAAGCATATGATTTCACTCATATGTGGAATTTAAGAAACAAAACAGATGAATATAGGGGAAAGGAAGGAAAAAGAAAACAAAGAGGGAGGCAAACCATAAGAGACTGTACTCTAGGGAACAAACTGAGGATTGCTGGAGGGGAGGTGGTTGGAGGGATGGGGTAACTGGGTCATGGGCATTAAGGAGGTCACTTGAACCTGGATGTTGTTTGCAACTGATGAATCACTGAATTCTACCTCTGAAACTAATAATATAGTACATGTTAATTAAATTGAATTTAAATAAAAAAATAATTCTTTTATACTTCACACCCTGCATGATTGATGGAGAGAGGCTCTCTTTGAGTCACAGGGCTGAATTCCTTGTGGTGTCTTGGTGTAGACAGGGGGTGGTTTAGCAGGTTAAAAGTTAAAGCTTACAAGGTGTGCACATGGGACAGCACAGCCAAGATTCCAAGATGGGTTTCCATGTTCCTCACTGGAAGAACAAGGAAGGGAAAAGATAGGAACTAACAAATCTCTGCCTTGTCTCACAGGATAGAATAGACTTCTGTTCTATTTTCAACCTTCATTCCTTGCACAGTCCTCAGTTCAGTCCTTGTCAGGCTTTCCTCACATTTTGCTGAACCCAGAAATCCAGATCTGCACATCAAAAGTTGATGAGCCCAGGCTTTTAGTGGAAATTAGTTTACTCATCACTCTGACTGTTTAATTCACAAGGCCAGTGAGCCCTGGGATACCCCAGCTACAGTAAAAACTTTTTATTGTTCTCTATTATGATTATGATTATGATTTTGTTCAACAAGGCATAGAAAGAGAAAAAACACAGGTTTTGGTGATTAAACATACTGGAGCCTAAACCCACCTCTACCATTTAATAGTCTGTGACTCTGAGCAAAGTAACTTACCTACTTATGTGTCAGCTTCCTCATTTGTACAAAGGGATAATAATAATAAATTAGGTTATGTTTTAATGAAATAAATGCATAAAAAGCACCCAGCATGATGCTAACAGAGAAATAATTCCACCTGCCCTCCCCTTCAGTTCTGAAATCATTTTGTCAACTAGGCCTATCCTCTGTCAGTGGAATATGGAGGCTTACACTCAGGTATAGAGATGTCCAAGAAAGAGAGCTGTGTGTGTATACATATACGTGTGTACAGGCAAGGGATTATCTTTTCATTTGTTTCAAAACATAATTAAGCATATAATAGATTAAGTGGTTATCATAGTTTTAGGTGTTCATTGTAATATATGTTATTTATAGTTTTCAAATTGATTTCATGTCCATTATTTTAATGGTCTTACAATAACAGTAATAGGGTAGGGGTTTCCCCTATTTTATAAAAGAAGACATTGAGACTCTCAATGGTTTTTCCAAGTTCATCCTTCAAGGAAGTGATGGAGACAACTCAGTCCATTTTTAATCAGTGAGAATTGCTTCGTTCTCAGCAGCAAGACATAACCTTTTTTTTTTTTTTTGCTTAAATTAAACCTAGCTCAGGTATCCCTCCACCAAAGCTGTCAGGCAGCACGGGGACTGTCATCTTTCAAGGGTGCATTCCCTTTCCTTGGATTAAACAGCTCTTTGGAGAGGATCTTTTGCCATAGTGGTCACCACTGGCATTGCTCCTTGGCTAGGCATGAGTGATCTCCTTAAGGGTAAGAAGCTCCCCTAGAGCACCGTTACCTCCTTAATGGGTTCAGCCATGGGAACACTTTCCTGACCTCTTAAGGTCATACCTTCAGGGCCACCTTCACAGGCTTCCCCAGTGTTTATCTACTGCCATGCTACAAACTACCTCAATACATGGTTCTGCTGAGGTGATTCAAATGGTGGAATCTGGAACAACTGGAGCCTGGCCAGAACTCTCTCTCTCCTCCCCCCTCCCCCGTCTTACCATTTTATGTGGCTAGCCTGGGCTTTCTCATAGAAGGACAGCTTCTGGGGAAATAGGGCTCCAGGTTCCAAAAGTGTTCCCAGGGACAAGCTGTAGAAGCTGTTCCTAAGGCCTGGGTTCAAGTGCTGTGGCACAGTATCACTTTCTATTGGTCAAAGCAGCCCCACATCCTGTCCAGATTCAAAAGAAGAGGGCATAGTTCCATAAGTTCCATAGTTCCATAGGTGGAAGGAGTGTCCAAGAATTTGTGACAATCCATAATTTGCCACACCAAGTTTCTGAGATCCTCATACTTATGGGGAATTGCATTCCATTTTGCTCATGTGTCTACTCACCATGGATGAGTTATCTTTAAAGGATGTTTATCCTTGAGGTATAATTCCCTCAATTCTAATACTAGGTCCTCTGTCTCATGACCAAGATGAATGAGGTTTAATCACTTATTACTTACATATCCAGGTCTCATTTCCTAAAACTGCAAAAGTCTTAGCTATTCTGACAGATGTGAAGTGATATCTCATTGTGGTTTTGATTTCCATTTCCCTGATGTTGAGGGATGTTGAGCATCTTTTCGTGTGTCCGTTGGCTGTCTGCATCTTTGGAAAAATATATATTCAGGTCCTTTGCCCATCTTTTAATTGGATTTTTTTAGTGTGAGTTGTGTGAATTCTTTTTTGGGGGGTGGTTGGCTAACATATAGTGTAATATTAGTTTCAGGAGTAGAATTTATTTATTTATTTTTTTAAAGATTTTATTTATTTGACAGAGAGAGACACAGCGAGAGAGGGAACACAAGCAGGGGGAGTGGGAGAGGGAGAAGCAGGCTTCCTGCGGAGCAAGGAGCCTGATGCGGGGCTTGATCCCAAGACCCTGGGATCATGACCTAAGCCGAAGGCAGATGCTTAATGACTGAGCCACCCAGGCACCCCAGGAGTAGAATTTATTGAGTCATCAATTATATATAATACCCAGTGCTCATCACAAGTGCCCTCCTTAATCTCCATCATCCATTTAGCCCATCCCTCTGCCCACCTCTGCTCCAACAACCCTCAATTTGTTCTCTATGGTTAAGAGTCTGTTTTGTGATTTGCCTCTCTCTTTCCCTCCTATGTTCATCTGCTTCATTTCTTAAATTCCACATATGAGTGAAATCATATGGTATTTGTCTTTCTCTGACTGACTTATTTTACTTTTAACATAATACACTTTAGCTCCACCCACGTCATTGCAAATGGCAAGATTTCATTTTTTATGGCTGAGTAATAGCCTATTGTGTGTGTGTGTGTGTGTGTGTACCACAATTTCTTTATCCATTCATCAGTCGATGGACACTGGGTCTCTTCCCATAACGTAGCTATTGTTGATAATGCTGCTATAAACATCAGAATACATGTGTCCCTTTGGGCGCCTGGGTGGCTCAGTTGGTTAAGCGACTGCCTTCGGCTCAGGTCATGATCCTGGAGTCCCGGGATCGAGTCCCATGTCGGGCTCCCTGCTCAGCAGGGAGTCTGCCTCTCTCTCTGACCCTCCCCCTCTCATGCTCTGTATCTCATTCTCTCTCAAAAAAAAAAAAAAAAAAAAAAAGAATACATGTGTCCCTTTGACTCAGTATTTTTTTATCTCTGGATAAATACCTAGTATGCAATTGCTGCATTGTAGAGTAGTTCTACAGCTAATATCCTCAGTGGGGAAAAACAGAGCTTTTCCTCTGTGGTCAGGAACAAGATAGGGATGTCTACTCTTACCATTGTCATTTAACATAAAACTAAAAGTCCTAGCCTCAGCAATCAGACAACAAAAAGAAATAAAAGGCATCCAAGTCAGCAAGGAAGAAGTCGAACTTACACTATTTGCAGACAACATGATACTCTATGTAGAAAACCCAGAAGACTCCACCAAAAAATTGCTAGAACTGATAAAGTTGTTGGATACAAAATTAACGTACAGAAATCTGTTGCATTCTATATACCAATAATGAAGCAGCAGAGAGAGAGAAATCAAGGAATTGATCCAATTTGTAATTATACCAAAAACCATAAGATATCTAGGAATAAACCTACTAAAGAGGTGAAAAATCCATACTCTAAAAACCATAGAACACTTATTAAAGAAATTGAAGATGATCAAAGAAATGGAAAAACATTCCATGCTTATGGATTAGAAGAACAAATATTGTTAAAATGTGTATACTACTTAAAGCAATCTACACATTTAATGCAATCCCTATCAAAATACCACCAACATTTTTCACAGAGCTAGAACAAACAATCCTAAAATTTGTATAGAACCACAAAAGACCTTGAAGAGCCAAAGCAATTTTGAAAAAGAAAAATAAAGCTGGAGGCATGGCAGTTCAGGTTATGTTACAGAGCTGTGGTGATCAAGACAGTATGTTACTGAAACAAAAACAGATACATAGATCAATGGAACAGAATAGAGAACCCAGAAATGGACCCTCAACTCTATGGTCAACTAATCTTCAACAAAGCAGGAAAGAATGTCCACTGAAAAAAAAGACAGTCTCTTCAACAAATGGTGTTGGGAAAACTGGGCAGCAACGTTCAGGGGAATGAAACGGGACCACTTTCTTACACTATACACAAAAGTAAATTAAAAAATGGATTAAAGACCTAAATGTGGTAAAGGAAACTATCAAAATCCTAGAGGAGAACACAGGCAGTAATCTCTTCAACATCGGCCATAACAGCTTCTTACTAGACACATCGCCAGAGGCAAGGAAAACAAAAGCAAAAATAAACTATTGGGACTTCATCGAGATAAAAAGCTTCTGCACAGTGAAGGAAACAACAAAACTAAAAGGCAACCGATGGAATGGGAGAAGATATTTGCAAATGACATATTAGATAAAGGGTTAGTATCCAAAATCTATAAAGAACTTATCAAACTCAACAACCAAAAAACAAATAATCCAGTTAAGAAATGGGCAGAAGACATGAATAGACATTTTTCCAAAGAAGTCATACAGATGGCTAACAGACACATGAAAAGATGCTCAACATCACCGATCATCAGGGAAATACAAATCAAAACTACAGTGAGATATCACCTCACACCTGTCAGAATGGCTAAAATTAACAATGCAGGAAGGAACAGATGTTAGCAAGGATGCTGAGAAAGGGGAAACCTCTTGCACTGTTGGTGCAAACTGGTGCGGCCACTCTGGAAAACAGTATGGAGGTTCCTCAAAGAGTTGTGTAAGTTCTTTATATATTGTGGATCTAACCCCTTATTGGATATCTCATTTGCAAATATCTTTTATTTTTCAGTAGATGGCCTTTTTGTTTTGTTAATGGTTTACTTCACTGTGCAGAAGCTTTTTATTTTGATGCAGTCCCAATAGTTTATTTTTGCTTTTGTTTCTCTTGCCTCAGGAGACAGATCTAGAAAAATGCTGCTATGGCTGATGGCAGAGAAATTACTATCTGTGTTCTCTTCTAGGATTTTTTATGGTTTCAGGTGTCACAATTAGGTCTTTAATACATTTTGAGTTTATTTTTGTGTATGGTGTTAAAAGGTGGTCCAGTTTCATTCTTTTGCATGTAGCTGTCCAGTTTTGCTAGAACCATTTATTGAAGAGAATGCCTTTTCTCCATTGTAAATTCTTGCCTCCTTTGTCGAGGACATGTAACTGTGTAACTATGGGTTTATGTCTGGGCTTTCTATTCTGTTTCATTGATATCATTTTGAATGGCCAACATTTAAAAGACAAGAAATAACAAGTGTTGACAAGTGTGTGGAGAAAAAGGACCCCTCGTGTGTTGTTGTTGGGAATGTGAATTGGTACAGCCACTGTGGAAAACAGCATGGAGATTCCTCAAAACATTGAAAATAGAAATACCATATAATCCAATAATTCCACTATTGGGAAATTACGCAAAGCAAATGAGAACAGTAATTTGAAATTATATATACATCCTCATGTTTATTGCAGCATTATTTACAATAGTCAAGAATGGAAGCAACCTAAATGGCCATCAGTAGACAAATAGAGAGGCACCTGGATGACTTAGTTGGTTAAACGTCTACCTTTGGCTCAGGTCGTGATTCCTGGGTCCTGGGATGGAGCCCCATGTCAGGCTCCCTGCTCAACAGGGAGTCTGCTTCTCTCTCTCCCTCTGCCTGCCACTCCCCTTGCTTGTGCTCTCTCTCTATCTGTCAAATAAATAAACAAATCTTTAAAAAAAATAGAAAAATGGATAAAGAAGATGTGAGATATAATATATATAACATGAAATATTACACAGCCATAAAAATGATGGGATCATGCCATTTGAGACAATAGAGATGGACCTGGATGGTATTATGCTAAGTGAAATAGGTCAGACTGATAAAAACAAGTACAATATGATTTCACTCATAAATGCAATATAAAAAAACAAATGAATAAACAAAGAAAAAGCAGAATCAGACCTATAAATACAGATAACAAACTTGATGGTTGCCAAAGTGGAGGGAGGTGAGGGGTTGGGCAAAATGGGTGAAGAGGAGTAGGAGATACAGGTTTCCAGTTATGGAATGGATAAATCATGGGGATAAAAGGCATAGCATAACAAATAGTGTAATAGTGATGTATCCAGACAGACGGTAGCTACAATTGTGGTAACCATAGCATAATGTATAAACTTGGCGAATCACTATATTGTACACCTGACACTAATGTAACACTGTGCGTCAACTATATAAAAAAAAATCCTGTAAAATGTCTTCCCAATTCTTTTTTTTTTTTTTAAGATTTTATTTATTTATTTGAGAGAGAGAGAGAGCATGAGATGGGGGAGGATCAGAGGGAGAAGCAGACTCCCTGCTGAGCAGGGAGCCCGATGCGGGACTCGATCCCGGGACTCCAGGATCATGACCTGAGCCGAAGGCAGTCGCTTAACCAACTGAGCCACCCAGGCGCCCCTGTCTTCCCACTTCTTGGGGTTGGGATTGGTAGAGGGAGATACTTTTATTATGTTGTGGTAAGTCAACTTTCTTCAAAAAAGGGATTCTTCCAAATCAAGCCCCAAACTTCTATGTTTTTGTGTCCTCCTAATTTTAATTCTCATTAAATCCTCCTACTATATATACTATATATATAAGTTTCATGGGTGTTGACTGAGTAAGTAAATGAGTGAATGAGAGAATACGTAAATTGAAGGCATGCATATCTGTCCTTGAAACAAGGATAGCATTAATTAACAGGACTAAATACTAAGGCTACTGTCTATATCAACACAGACACCCAGTCCTCAAGGGACTTTGACAGTCATAGTTTCCTAATGCTAAAACACAGTAATTCAGGTGCAGGATGCTAAGTACATGGACTTTCAAGAAATGGCAGCTGGCTTTGTTTTCTCTTGTATGATAAGACTTTCAATGGCAGCTCACTGTGATAATGAAGTCATTGTTAATTCTTACATGGGAACCCTTCAGGCAAATCTCTTTAAAGCACTAATTTCTGAGATAACTCAAATCAGACATCAAATTGTACTTTTCATAAAAACTCAATGAAACATCAAGCCAAAGGCAGGACAGATGTTGCCCTTATGAAATGATCAGTGGATTGCTTGCTAAAGGTTCATTTATAGGTACATCATTTCATGTAATATGCTTGTTAGTACATTCAGAATGTCTGGCTAATGAGGTGTTTCAGTAGTTCCCAGGTCTGGGGCGGGGCCCTGGCACCTGTATTTTTCACAAGCTCCTTAGGGGATTTTGTTACATATCAATGTTTGAAAGTTAATCTACCTGGTATACACACACACACATGCATACATATATTTGTATATACATTTATGCATACGCATACATACACACACAAACACACACACCTGTCCCAAAAACACAGAAGTAAAGAAGCTGAGAATTTGAGGAGTGAGACAGTAAGAAGGTTAAAGAGAGAAAGGGTGAAAAGAAAATTTCTAACTGGTTGTTCTTCTGGCTTTAATTTCATCTTATCTCCAGCACATTCTCCATTACGCCAGGAATAGTCACTCTTCTAAACCACAAATCTAGTCATCTTCTTTTGCTGAAAAAACTTATGACAGTTTTTTATTACATGTGGAACAAAGTCTACATTATAGATCATGACTTTGAATGGGGACCCTCCTATCTTCTGAGATCCAAATTTTCCATTTCCCATCTCATGTTTAGTCTAGCCATCCTTGGCTACTTTTCCACTTGTTAAATAAGCCTCTTATTTCCACGTTCCTATGCCTTGCTTTAAGCTTTCTTCCTAGAATGCTCTTCTCTCAACCTGAATTAAGAGGTATTTGTACTTTAATACTAAGCTAAATCTCAAGTTATTGACCTTTCCTGACACTATGTAATATTTTTTTTTTTTTTAAGATTTTATTTATTTTTTTGAGAGGGAATGAAATAGCATGAGAGGGGGAAGGGTCAGAGGGAGAAGCAGACTCCCCGCTGAGCAGGGAGCCCGATGCGGGACTCGATCCCGGGACTCCAGGATCATGACCTGAGCCGAAGGCAGTTGCCTAACCAACTGAGCCACCCAGGCGCCCGACACTATGTAATATTTTAAGAGACAAGATTTAAGAGAATCTATCTTCCAGGTCAATACTTGCAGATTTTGGGGGTCTGCATTTTGAGGTAATCATTCCAGGGATTACTAGAAGGCAACGTTATTGAAAATTACGTGGCCTATAGGAGCCACACTGGAATTTTTTTTAACTCTCAAATTTGCTAATGGTAATATTTACCTTAAATATATGCAGAACAGATAATTTTTTTAAATTTTTATTTATTTATTTGGGGGGGGGGCATGGCAGAGGGAGAGGGAGAGAGAGTCTCAGGCAGACTTCCCGCTGAGCACAGAGCCCGTCTCAGGGCTCGATTCCAAGACCCTGAGATCATGACCTGAGCTGAAATCAAGAGTCAGCCACTTAACCGACTGAGCCACCCAGGTGCCCCAGGACAGATACTTTTCATTCCTACTTTATGTTCAAGACTTTTAGGGCCTGAGAGTATACATCCAAGTTTTAAAAAGGTTAATGTTCTATTTTGTCTGGAAAAAAATCATGTAGCTCTGCACCCATACAAACCACCTCCATGCATTTTCAATGCTGATAGAAGAAAATCACAACTTTCTAGTTTTTTCCCAACATCTCATGATAAAAATTGTGAAACATGCAGAAAAGTTGAAAGAATTATATAGTGGACACCCATATACCTACTATCTGGATGCTATAATTGTTAATATTTTGTGGTTTGCTTTGTCACATTACCCATTTTTTCCATCTGCCCATTCATTGATCCATCTTACTTTCCGTGCATCTCAGAGCAAGTTGCAAACACCAGTACACTTCTGATCCTTTCCCTCGTTAATGCAGAATGTTAAGACTTCCAAGTGAAAGCTTAGCAGTTCAAGCATATGCACTCCCTTCCATCAATAACACGTAATATCTACACTATAATCTTAAACTGCATGTGGTTTTGTTTTCTGTCAAAAGCATGGTTAAACTGACGAATATTTGAGCAAGATCACCTATTTCTCTGGTGTCTCACAAAATTCTATCAGGTCACATCACCAGAATGCAAAGCATTTTTAATACTGATAGCTTAGGTGTTGGAGAAATTCTGTGAGAAAAGTGGTTTGATACTATGCTATTACTATTCACATGAAGTTAATATAAAATTTTGCGGGATAGCATATGGTTTTTTCCCAGCTTATATATATCTATGGTTAATGACACTTTCCTTAATACAACTTACTGTCCTAAAGTATGAGTCAAATAATAATGCCTGCTTTGAATGAATGAGTAACGAATATTTAGAGATCTAGTCCTTGAAGTTACTGAATTGCTCAGTGGAGGAGAGAGAACATGACCCAGGAATACAAGGTGGGGGAGGGTTGGCAAGTTGATGAATCAAATGCTTGAATGTTATTTAGCTCTGTGAAATTAACAACCAGATGCACTAAACCTGGAAATAGTTAAAAATAAGGACCTCTTGGGAGCTGGACTGGACAAGAGAAGGTTGTGGAAGGAAACGGGTGATTTCCATCATAACAATAAAAAATAATGGTAATAACAGCATATTTGGTGCTTATTGTGTGCCAAGAACTATTTTAAGTTCTTCACTTTTACATTACATCAAATGTTTACATTTACTTAATTTTCTTTTAATCTCTATAAAAGTTCTATGAGGTAGATGTTGCCATCATTTTGCAGATGTGGAAACTGAGTCTCAAAGGAAGACTAGATTCTTTGAACTCGAGAAGTGTGTCCTACAGTTCATATTCTTCACTGTGACATCTTGATAATACTTGTGAAAGGAAAGATATCCATGAGATATTAGATATTTTTAGGTTTCGCAGCAGGAAAACTTTTTCGTTTTAAAAAATCTTGTAAGCTTTTTTTTTTTTATCAGATAATAAAACCCATGTAAGAGCTTGTGTAAAGCCCTCTTCTCTGTTTTGTTTTGGAAGCTCAGACATCAGTATATTGCTCAAATACTGTAATTATTCCACTCTTATTTTGGTTTCTGATCTCACTTTTTTCTTTACCCTCTGTGCATATAGTCAAAATATCCAAAGTAAATAAGCAAGTACACAGACAAACATGACAATAAATTATTCCTTTACTTACTTGTTTGCTTCTACTCTGATGATTTTATTTAAAATTCTACACCTTTCACAATTTTTGGTATTGTTATGACTTCTGTAAGAATGCTCCCTGAGGATTCAGAATAGTCATCAAACCATTCACTAATAAAAATTCATGTAGCATTGAAAATGCAACATGAAAAATCTTTACTCAGGGTACATTAAAATTGGTACATCATTTGTTTTTCACTAATGAGAGGTTTGCAATCCTGGTGGATTCTGGGTAGAAAATCTGATCCCACGTCAGTGCCTGCCTCTCTAAAAGTGTAAAGAGAAGATCATGGGTCTTATATTTTCTCTCTGGATTAATGCTTCCTTGTGTAGAGTATCCATATCATATTCTGACCCTATCATTTTTGATCATTCAACCTTCTTGAATGAATTTGTTCCTCAGCATTCTAATGGGCTGCTGTGCCTCCCAAGGATTATTAAGGTGTGACTCTGGTCATATATCACTAGACCTCTGAACAAAAGCTGTCAAGGAAAGAGCACTGGGAACCTTCAGAGTGAGATCCACCCGGACATAAATAACAATGATTTAACTTTTCATCTCTGGTGTCAAGTAACTCTCATTTCAAAAGGGATCCATGTGTTAAAGTAGACTTTAAAAAAAAATCTTTTTAAGGAGTCTATCCTGCCTTAAAATATATGTATCCTCCTCTTCTCTCCCAGGATGGATGGATATTTCAGTCTCTAGAACCAAGGTGAGCTAAAATAATGCTTGTATTCAAGCTCAAACAAAACAAACAAACAAAAACCTGCCAAAGAACATATAGTTGCAGCCTGAATCTATCTCAAAACAATCAAAGGAGAAACTTCCCTGTTCTTGCTACAACACCAGCTCGCAGCAGAGTTGAAATGTAAGATATGAGCAACTGTGCCTGATTTCATGGGGTGTTGGTACCTTAGCTAGAAATATCATGCTGTTGATCCTAACATAATAAAAGGAGAGGATCTTAGGATTGGAAATATAAAAGCAAGCAAACAAAAAGAGTTTGAGATGATGTTATTGTTAAAGCAATCAACAAACAGATGCATCAAATGGTATTATGTGTTAAAATAGAGAAGAGACAACATCTGAATTATATTTAAAAGACAAAAAAGACTGGGTTTTGCTACAGTGTAGAGAAGATACGGAGTGTTGCACGACCAGAGGCAGAGTGATCAGTGAAGTGGTTATTACTGCAGACCAGATGTCAGGTGGTAGTGGAGTAGACTATGGTGGAGGAAGTGAAATCGGAGAGAAGTATGTATTTGTGGTGCATATTGTGGACATGAAGCACTGAAAGATGAACCGATGGGTTGGGAAAGGAAGGAATCAGTGATGACCTCTAGGTGTTTAGCTTGAGCAACTAGATGATGGTGGGAACATTTGTTGAGTTGGAAAACTTGGGATTGGAACAAGTTTGGGGCTACAAATAGGGGCTTTCATTTTAGATACAATAAATATACTATTGATTCCCAAGTGGCATATGAGAAAGAACTTAAGCAAAAAGAAAAAGAGCTATTCTAAAGTCAAAAAGAGAAAGACATGTATCATATGATCTCACTGATATGAGGAATTCTTAATTGCAGGAATCAAACTGAGGGTTGTTGGAGTGGGGGGTGAGGTGGGAGGGATGGGGTGACTGGGTGATAGACACTGGGGAGGGTATGTGCTCTGGTAAGCGCTGTGAATTGTGCAAGACTGTTGAATCTCAGATCTGTACCTCTGAAACAAATAATGCAATATATGTTAAGAAAAAAAAAAAAAAGAAGAAGAAGAAGAAGGTAGCGGGAGGGGAAGAATGAAGCGGGGGAAATCGGAGGGGTAGACGAACCATGAGAGACGATGGACTCTGAAAAACAAACAGGGTTCTAGAGGGGAGGGGGGTGGGAGGATGGGTTAGCCTGGTGGTGGGTATTGAGGAGGGCACATTCTGCATGGAGCACTGGGTGTTGTGCACAAACAATGAATCATGGAACACTTCATCTAAAACTAATGATGTAATGTATGGGGATTAACATAAGAATAAAAAATTAAAAAAAAAAAAGAGCTATTCTAACCTGAGAGACAATAGATACATAATATATATGTGCAAGCAAGCATAAGATAGAACCAGAAAATGCATGAATTAGGTTCCCTCTTACATATCTATGAGCAATTCTTGTGTTTTAAGTTAAATCCAAAGACCTGATTAAGTTTGCAAGCATCAGAAGGTGATCATTCCTTGGAAAATTTTGTGCTTTAGTTTATTACTAACAGTTTTGAAGAAGAAAGCATTTTATTGAAGTAGATATATACATAATTTTTTTTGTCCAAAAAAGAACAAAAGAAACAAATTTCTGAATTTCTCAATGCAAGGGGATATAAATTACAATTATTATTGCCTGTATTTTTCTCCACCTTTATGAAACATTGTTCATTATAAAACCTTAAAAATATTTGTAGAATGAATGACCATTTTCATATCTTGTGTTTTCAACTAGGCTGTAAGCTCTTGACAATAGGATGTCCTATACTTCTTGGAATCCACCCAGCAACTAGGAACGTAGTATACTAAAAAGAATTAGATTTTGGATTATAGAAGGTACAGATGTGAATTACAGTGCAACTGCTTATCCTTTGACTTTGAGAAAGTTACTTAGCCTTGATAAATTTATACTTTTTCATTTGAAAGCTGTACTAATAATACTTGTTGTCCTGTGTTTGCTGTGAAAATTAAATAAGAAAACTTTAGCAATAGCCTAAAACAGTTCTTGGCATATATTGAAGTACTCAGTCAATGTTGACTTCCCTTCCCTAAGCATGATTCTATGGGCAGACTCAGTAAATATTTGTCAAGTGAACGAATGACATTATCTTTAGGATATCATTACCATTAATTCCTAATGGGTCTTGCATTTTGGGTCAAAAGGACACTCTTTCAACCCTTTCATATTTGGTGTTAATAGCCGTATAGTGTCACAGATCACAAAACCATATTTAATGTTTGTTGCTATTATCAATCAGTCCAGCTGAACACAACCCACAGAATATAATTGAGTCAGATTAATTTTAATAACTGAAAGTGAACATTAGCATTCGTGGGAATGGGAATAAAATCGTCCCCACCACAAGTTAAATTACTGCTACTGTTCATAAATTTTAAAACAGCTGACTCTGAATTTCCACCTGCATCTTTTAAAATGATCTTTCTATCTTCCCATTATTTTTTTAATAGACACCTAGGCAGAATTTCATTTCATTTGTACTTAGAGTAAAACTAGAAAGTGGCTGGAAAAAAACAACAACCCTGTTTCTTACTGAACTATTTATACCAATACTAGTTACATCTTAAGTGAGAAATGAGGGGGTGCTAAAGATCACGTTCCTCAAATTTTGTTTTGCCATTGTATTTCGAATGATTATTCTTCTCTTGAAATACTGATTTATAGGAACCCTGACTACCAAATACTATACCACAATGCATGTACATTATTAAACTCTAGGTCCTGGGCAAAAATTTAAGAACTACTTATTGATAAACAACTACCTAGATTTTCTAAGGTTTCTCTAGCTTTCATAGAAGTTCTTCTGGTCTAACTAATAATCAGCCAAAGGCATTCAACTCTTCTAATAACATTCATATCTATAGAGGTCTGTAGATTCTTCTGTACTCCACCATTAAGTTCAGGAAACTGGGGCTTATATTTTAAAACCTCCCCCCCACACACACATGCACACATAGAAAATCACACATACTTGAGTCATGTATACTAGGAGGGAAAAGGCTACTCAGTCTACCAAGGATCAGAGTTTTTGGTTGGAACACTAGGTTCTGAGTGTTCAAAAACACCTCAGCCTTTCTCCCCAGTCAGGTGTTTCAGGGGGCGTCTAGCTACAGGGTAAAGTAGCTGGCTTTATTGGAGAAGGTAAACATATCAAGGATGCGTTCCTAGGAATAAGTGAAAAAAGAATCTCAAAAATGCAGTCTAAATCATTTGCAATAACATGGATGGATCTAGAGGGTATCATGTTAAGTAAAATAAGTCAATCAGAGAAAGATAAATACCCTATGATTTCACTCCTGTGGAATTTAAGAAACAAAACAAATGACAAAGAGAAAAAGAGACAAATCAAAAACAGACTCTTAACTCTAGAGAACAAACTGATGAGTGGAGAGATGGGGAAAAGAGGTGAAGGGGATTAAGAGTACATGTATCAGGATGAGCACTGAGTCACGTAAGAATGATTGAGTCACTATATTGAACACCTAAAACTAATGTAACACTGTATGTTAACTATACTGGAATTTAAAATAATGTAGAAATACAAAGCCATTTCAAAAAAAAAATTCAGGCTAAATTAAAAATAAATACAGCACAGGGAAACACTCTTAGGAAGGATGGCTTTAATACACAGAAGCCTTTTACATGGCTCATTTGAGATAAAGAAAGTAAAACGGGGCAGATGCTAGGGACTGTGCATACCAATAGATTAGCTAAGGCCATATAAGACTTACCTCTTTCAAGGGGAGTGATAAATAATGAGGAGAGCAGTAAAGAAACTGTCTATTTCTTGAAACTTGGCCCTATATCATCTAAGATGAGATTTGTTTTCATTTGTTTTATAATGACACAGGAAATTATAATTAAAGAGTTGACCCTGCTTCTGTTCTGAAACTTAGGAAAGTACATTCATCCATCAAAAGAAAAAAGAGAGAGAGAGAGAGCACATTTCATGTGTTTTTAACATATTAATAGGTAAAAGGGGTAAGTCTCTATTTACTTTAGCACATGCCAATAATGGGGGAAATAACTCTTTATCCTCTATTTATGATATAAGTCATAGAAGAATGGAAAGATACTTTTTTTTAACTTAAAGGAAAAAATCTACATATGGTCAAAAAATAATAAAAAATTTAAAAATCTACACTCAGTCAATACCATGTTTACTGAAGGGTCACTAGATGTTATCTTTCTTTTTTTTTTTTTTTAAGATTTTATTTATTTATTTGTCAGAGAGAGAGAGAAAAAAAGAGAGCACAAGCAGGGGGAGCGGCAGGCTGAGGGAGAAGCAGGCTTCCCGCTGAGCAAGGAGCCAGGAGTGGGACTTTATCCCAGGAGCCTGGGATCATGACCTGAGCTGAAGTCAGACCCAACAGAGCCACCCTAGATGTTTTCTTTATACAGTGGTAATATAGCTAGTTAGAAGCATGGGCCTTGGAAATAGGCTGCCCTGAACTAAATCCAGTTCTGCCATTTATTAGCTGTGTGATCTTGGACAAGATTCTTCACCTTTTTATATCAGTTTCCTCTCCTGGGAATAATAACATTAACTATCTCACAAGGCTGTTGTGGGCATTAACTGAGTAATCCACGTAAAGCACATAGAACAATGCCTGCCATATTTGTGAACTATTATATATGTTAGCCATTTTCATTCTTGAAATTAATACATGAATATCTATCAGTAACAATACTACTTGGTGTATATTAAAAATACCAGGCATTGCACAGACATTGCACTAACATTAGAAAATAAAATGCAAGTTCTCAGTAAGTAAGGAGAAAGTGAGATTATCATTGTACTCGGGTTATATTACTGTTCATCTGTGGAGATAAAAAAGAAGAATCAACTGAAAACCATTATAAAAATGAAAAGTTTAAACAATAGATGAGACAAATGGAAAACAAATAGCAAGGTGGTATATTTAAATACAATCAAATGTAAATGGCCTTAACATTCCAATTAATGGCAGAGATTTTAAGACTGAATAAAAAAGGTCAAGATCAAACTATTTGCTGTCCATAGGATCACTGTTTTCAATAAACGACACAGATTAAAAGTAAATAGATGCAAAAAAGCATTCCATGCTAATACTAACAAGTAAAAGCTAGAGTGCCTATATTAATATCAACAAAGTAGATTTTAGACAAAGGTATATTACCTGAAATAAAGAGCATCATTTAATGATGGGGAAGTGATCGATTAAATAAGAGGACATAATAATCCTAAATGTATATATTCCTAAGAACAGAATTTTGAAGTCCATAAACTAAAAGTTAGTTGAAGTGAAAGGAGAAATTTAAAATTAACAAGTACTGTTGGATATATTGCATGAACCAATCACTCATAATAAACTTCTTTCTCTGTTTCTCTGTCTCTCTCTCTCTCTATATATATCCTATTGGTTCTGGTTTTCTGGAGAAACCTGACTAAAATGATTTCTATTTCTTAAATTGGCAAAGATCAAAAAGATTGATACAACTCATTGTTATCAAGATTATATAAAAATTGGTACTCTCATACATTTCTAATGGGCCCATATATTAATACACATGTGAATGTGTTACCAAATGTAAAATTACATATTTTCAATTCCAGAATTTCTCTTCTACAAATTTGTCTTAATGAAGAAAGGGCATAAACTTAACAGGTGCAAAAATACTGATCGTGACATTACTTTTTTAAAAAAAATATTTATTTATTTGAGAGAGAGGGAGAGAGGGAGCACAGGGGATGGGCAGAGGCAGAGGGAGCGAGAAAATCCCAAGCAGACTCCCTGCTGAGTGTGGAGCCTGACATGGGGCTCGATGTCATGACCTTGAGGTCATGACCTGAGCCAAAATTGAGTCAGATGCTTAACTGACTGAGCCACCCAGGCGCCCCACATGGCATTACTTTTAATAGCAAATAGTATTAAGTAGTTTTAAAAATAAATTCTGATTTATCAAAAGGAGACTATAATAACAATGTCATTTGAATAGTAAGAATAAATAGCATTATTGTAGCATTTACTGTCAGTCACTGTGGCCATTGAAATGATTATGTAGCCTGTGCTTATTGACATGGAAATAAATATATCCATTTTATGTTTAAAAAAAAAGGAAAGCTTACAAAACTGCGTAGTATGGTCCAAATTTTCTAAATAGGTAGGAATTCTACTTATTATGAATATAGTATGTATATTCATAGAATAATTCCTGGGGGGTTATTAGGGTGACTACGGGTCTTGACTCACCTGGCATGGTCCCAAGTAGTTATTAACATCCCTTTTATTCTACGAAGTTCCCAGTTTGGATAACAAGTAATACAGCCATGCTGGTTTTGTGTGATTTTTTTCACTTTCTTCATTATTTACATCTATATTTAATTAAGTCTTTTTTTAATGTTTTATTTATTTATTTATTCATGAGAGTCAGAGAGAGAGAGAGAGGCAGAGGCAGAGGGAGAAGCAGGCTCCCAAGGAGCAGGGAGCCCGATGCGGGACTCGATCCCAGGACCCCAGGATCATGCCCTGAGCCAAAGGCAGACGCTTAACCATCTGAGCCACCCAGGTGCCCTTCAATTAAGTCTTGAAATGAGCATATATTTCATACATAAGTAATGGGAGAAACAATAATGACACTACCCCACAACAACAGTAAATCCATTTCTTAAGTGTTTTGTAAAGGAAACTGCTTTTCTGCGAGAGGAGGAAAAGAGTCAGTTCCTATCAATATAAAGCAACATGATAAAAATCTCTAAAAGTTGAAGAGGATTTGCAAAGAGCAGTCACATATTCAATAAGCAATAAATGCTCCAAGAGGAGGAAGAGACTGGATGGGTACAAGACATGGAGAAAGACTCCAACATGGTTCTTCCTTGGTTAAAGGGCATCATGGGGGAATCATACTGTATTGGTAATAATGTGTGCTTTTTTAAAAAATTCAAAAAAAAAATTTAGTATCTGGGCTTGTCATGAAAGAGGGGTTTACAAAGAATTGGAACAAAACTCTCTTACAAGTATGATGGGACTGGTGGTAGGATCAGGTGTCCCAAATTGGTGTGGGAAGTTTCAGTTAATTAAGATCTAGCTAGAAGAGGGGCGCCTGGGTGGCTCAGTCATTAAGCATCTGCCTTTGGCTCAGGTCATGATCCAAGGGTTCTGGGATCGAGCCCCGCATCTGGCTCCCTGCTCCGCGGGAAGCCTGCTTCTCCCTCTCCCACTCCCCCTGCTTGTGTTCTGTCTCTTGCTGTGTCTCTCTCTTTCAAATAAATTAAAAGAAAAAATATCTAGCTAGAAGAGTTAGCATCTGCCTCTTGATGCAACAGAGAGACCTAGAGTGGAGAGAGGGATTGTTCTTATTCCTTTGAATTGAAGTTTGAATCAGCATAACTCAGATTTCTGACCTTAAGACTCATGATGAAGTTAAACCAAGTCCTTAGAGAATGCCAGAGTTATAGTTAACAGGAACTGGTATTGTTGAATTTTGGATTGTAAGATGCACCAGCACATGCTCAAATTTGGACCCCAAATGTCAGCTGGGGTGAATCTGTAACATCTAAGTAAGACTATCTAGCCCCCTGCCACCCTACTGCCAGAATTCTATGATTTGTGGAAATTCCAAGGCTTGCCCCATGAAGGCTGCAAATTCCCAGGGGAATTCCTTTCTCAAGGTTACCTTTGATCTAGTTCCTACTTCTGTTCACCATCCTATGCATGTGCCTTTCCTCACACAAGTCCTTTTCTTTATTACACACACACACACACAGCTCACACACCACTCACTGAAGGATTTGTGGGTGCAGCTGACTCTACTGGAAATCTGGGACTAAGCAGAGGTTTACAACCATACAAACAGGGGTGCCTGGGTGGCTCAGTCGTTAAGCGTCTGCCTTCGGCTCAGGCCATGATCCCAGGGTCCTGGGATCGAGCCCTGCATCGGGCTCCCTGTTTGGCAGGAAGCCTGCTTCTCCCTCTCTCACTCCCCCTGCTTGTGTTCCCTCTCTTGCTGTGTCTCTCTCTGTCAAATAAATAAATAAAATCTTTTAAAAGAAAACACAACCATACAAACATTCTTCGCTGATTATTGGAGCCTTTGCATTTTCAAGTGTTACAAAATCCAGATTCTGCTTCTTGCCATCTGTGGGGCCCAACTCACCCTCTCTTTCTCTCTCTTCGCATCCTTTATCCTCTGTTTCTTTTTTTCTCGGACATAAAAACAAATGCTTTCTGTGTTCTTACACAGAGCAAGTTAGCTTTGTCTAGTCTCTTCACAGAGGCTTAGTTTCGGGCTCCTTTTGTGAATTTAAGCCTTAAAATTACTCTGGTCTAATTAAATTCTTAGACAATGTGTCTTATTCTCCATTACCCATCTGCGAGAGGTGAAGATTTTGTTTTACAGTTTTAATTGTAATTCTCAATTTGCTACCAATTCACAGAAGTTTTACATTTTTTATGGTGGGCAGTTAAATAATTCATACTCTATTTTAATAAATAGCCCATTAGAATAAAGAGTCCTTGAAAAGAGAAGAATGTTTTCATCTTATCTCCAGGAGTTACTTCATGTTTGGAGTAAATCTAAGCATTTTGATTATATTTAAAAACTCGAAGCAATATTCTTTATCTGGTGGTATGGAGCCAAGTTGTAGGCATTGGAGAAAGTTTGGGGAGGTAATGTAAGTAGCTAACATATGTTGAATCCCAGAAAACTGGCTAGCGTTCCTTATAATATTACGTTTGTCTTTTTACTTATGCATTAGTTGGATTTATAAAAAGTAGAAAGAAGTTAAGAAAACACTCAAATCTAAATATATCATTCTAATGAGAAATAAAAATATTAAGCAGAATTGGTATAACAGCAGGTTGGAAAAATGTTAGGTCAAAGTTGTTTTCGTTTTTTGCTTTTTGCCACATTTACTTATTGAAATGGTAAATACACAGATTTGGGGAGGGGAGTAAATGCATAGAAATCTTTATTTTTCCCCAACACAATCCAACAAAAGTATGAGACGATGATCAATTCAGCCGCAGAATAAGACTATTGGCTCTTCTATTCTCCATCTTCTCTATCATGGAAATTCCTGCATAAGAAGTCCTTCTCGTGTTCGGTTGTCCCAGATTTCACACATCCCTGGCAGCTCTGTCCAATATCTCTGTGACTGGGCTTTTTGTCTATGTTGACAGTGATCCTTTCACCTTTTCCAGTGGTTCTTCATCTGAAGGCTTCCTCGTGACATTAACTGACGTTTCTCTGGACAAGAATTTATTTAAGAGTAAAATAGTAGCAACAACTATAAATCCCCAGAAACACAAGAATTCAGAGAGTGCACAGCCTCAGATGTGAACAGTACAGACAAGCTGGGAAGAGAATGCTTTCTACCAATGACCTCATGTCCCTACCCAAAATGGTGCTTGTTGGGTCCCCTTCATGGAATCTTGCCACCAGTGTATGATCTCCAAAACTTTGGGGTGCATTTTTTCCCCTCATATTAATATGTATACATTTTAAGTTATTTATTTAATTGTCATTGTAGTCCCCAAATACATCAATTGATTACAAGTATGTTAATTGTCCCCAAATTGGAAGGTGGGTGTACTTTATTGAATTCTTTCCACTGAGATTCAGAGGTAGGGGTTACTGTCTTCACAACAAATTCTTTGATTTTTTTTTTCTCCAGAAGTTTAATTCCTCAGACTTTAATTATTGCTTGCCTACCAACTCTTGTTATGAATGGAGATTCCAAATAGTGCATCTGGATGGAGCTAAAGCTACCCATTTGTATTCATCTCAACGTCATGCCAGCCCGCCTTGCAAGTTTCCTATTTTGTCAACTCACGTTTGCAGACAATTAGATCTGTTATGAATGGAGAACAGTCGGAATGCAGAACAGTCTGATTTTGTCATGTGGTGCATTTTTCCTGCTTTCCAGTCATTTAGTCCGTTCATCCTCCTGGGCGTGATACGGTATTGGTCATCATATCATCATAGGATCTAGGTTCACTTGATGTGGTGGGTTGGGTTTCTCAGAAGCAGACTCTGAGATTGAGATTCATGAACAGGATGCTTATTAGCCAATGTTCTGAGGGTATAACAATGGGGAGCAAAAAGGAGCAGGATTGGGCAGAAGCAGCTGTGACGCTGTCCTCATGAAGGGCTCAGTTGACCACATGGGGTCATGCTCTGGAGCACAGGATGGCTCTTCAGAGTTGTCTGGAAGTGAGGCAAGAGGGGCCAGGCTTTTCTATACTTATGTAGATTAGTCATTGGATACGGACTTTCCCTAGAAGGAGGCCAACTGTCCCAGGTAGCTTTCTTCACCTGAGGCAATCCTCAAGGATGGATGGCAGCTGAGGGTCATCTTCTGACAGCACTCACAACCACTGGGAGGAAAATTTTCTCGTTCCTGAAGATCTGGGTGGCACATAACAGTATCTACCACACATTTTAATGGACACTCAACTTACAAGGTTTCTCTAGACCAATAGATTACAAAACTTTTTTTTTTTAAGAAACAGTACTTTTTGTTCCAAGCAATAGCTTATACAAAATCTTTCTGTAGAGAAGAGACAAAAGCTTTCCCAGGATGCCCAAGAAATGACTCCGAAGATACCTCTACAGTTACTTAGATACCCAGAGTTTCTTGGGACACATTTGAAAACCTACTAGATAAATAGTTTTAAAACTTAGCTGATCATCAGAATCAGCTGAAAAACTTAAAAAAAAAAATGAAACCACACACACAGCTTCTTGGGTTTCATACTGAGAGACTGTGGGTCAGTAGGTCTAGGATTGGGCATTAGGATATAAATACTTAAGTGCACACACACATACGTACCCAGGTGATTCTTCTAGAATTATGCTCTTGGATAAGAGCTTTCATTAAAACCAGGGTTTTTATTAAAAGAAAAAATATACAAACAGATTTCTATTTATTATTTGAAAATGAAAAAGGCTATGGTATACAGATTGGGAGGTGAGCAGGGGTAGGATCCCCGCTATGCTGCAATCTTCTTCCGTTCTTAATCTTCTTTCCTTAGCTACATGTTGTTGAAGTTCATGGATTTGTGTTATTCCTCAGAAGTACTTTGATGACTCTTTTGCTAGGTGCTGACTTTATTGGTTCATTTGGTTAGGTATTGGGGAAAGGAAGCTCTGAGATGACTCAGCCTACCAACTTTGCATTGACTTCCCTGGTACGTGCATCTCCAGATATATGTGACAAAACCAAATTCCTCTCCAAAGTGACACTCTCCACCAGCAGTTTATGAGTGATCCTGCTACTCTACATTCCAATTAGCACTTGGTGTTGTTTATTTATTTATTAAATAAATATTTGCTGACTACCTACTGTGTGCTAAACATCATCCTAAGCGTTTGGGATAAGTCAATGAACAAAACAAGACATTCTAGCAGACTGATAACAGACAATATGACATGATAAATACTTAATTTTATTGGATGTTAGAAGATGATGAGTACATAAGGAGAGCAAGTAAGAGAGATCAGGAGTGGCATAGAAGGAGGAATTGAAGTGATAATTTTAAATAAAGGGGTTCAGAGTGGTCTTTCTGAGAAGGTGACACTTGAACAGCTTTGAGAAGCGATAAAGGGAGTTAACCATGTAGTTATCTGGAGGACGCCAGTTCCAGCCAAAACTGAGTTTCTCAATTAGAGCACTGCTGACATTTTGGGTTGGGTAATTCTGTGTTGTGGGGGCTGTCCTATGCTTTGTAGGATGTTCAGCAGCATCCCTGGCCTCTACCCACTAGATGGTAGTTGTATCCTCCCCTCCAGTTCTTGCAACCAAGAATGATCCAAACATTGCCAAATGTCCCTGATTTAGAACTACTGGTATAAACCATGCAAATAATTTTGTCTTTTTCTATATGGGTCCTAATTGTCTCAGCTACCTATTATAAAGTCCATCTGCTGAATTGTAAAATGCTGACTTTGTCAAACAGAAAGTTTTCATATTTTTGAGGGTCAGAGTCTATACTCTATTATGTTTCTAAGATATATTTATTTATCTTTGAATAAATATTCTCTTAATTACTGTAACTTTGTAAGTCTTGGTATCTGGTAGGGTAAATTCTTCCTCTTCATTCTTATTTGAAATTAACTTAACCATTCTTTGCTATATACCCTCTTCCATATGCAATTTCAGACCAGCTTGTCACAGTCTATAAAAAACTGTGATGGGATTATTATAGGAATTCATTAAATTTATAGATTAATTTAGAGGGAATTGACACCTTTATGAAATTGACTCTTCCCATCCATGACCAAAAGTATCTCTCTCCATTTATTTAGGGCTTTTTTATGTCCTTCAATAAAGATATTACTCATTTTCTCCATATAGGTCTTAGACCTTTCCTGATAGATTTATTTCTGTGATAGGTTCTGTTGCAAATGTGAATGGTGGCTTTAAAAACAATTATTACATTTTCTTAACTGCTGTTTCTAGTGCGTAATTAGTTTTTGTATCTTCAATATAAAAATCTTGCTTATCGCTGTGAATTGTGCAAGACTATTGAATCTCAGATCTCTACCTCTGAAACAAATAATGCAATATATGTTAAGAAAAAAAAAGAAGAAGAAGGTAGCAGGAGGGGAAGAATGAAGCAGGGGAAATCGGAGGGGTAGACAAACCATGATAGACGATGGACTCTGAAAAACAAACTGAGGGTTCTAGAGGGGAGAGGGGTGGGAGGATGGGTTAGCCTGGTAATGGGTATTGAGGAGAGCACATTCTGCATGGAGCACTGGGTGTTATGCACAAACAATGAATCATGGAACACTTCATCTAAAACTAATGATGTAATGTATGGGGATTAACATAAGAATAAAAAAATAGCTGTGTAATAAGAAAAAAAAAAATCTTGCTTATTATTCCTGGCAGTTTCCTGCAGATTGTACTTAATAGTCCAGGAAGACAATCATAAAATATGTGGATTACATAGGAAAATTTTTTCCTTTCCAATCCTTTTACCTCTTATTGCCTTTTGTTGTCTTTTGCTTTGGTTAGCAGGATGGTGGAGATTTTTCATTCTGTTCCTCATCTTAAAGTGATTGATTCTAATATTTTACCTAAAGTGCAGTCTTGTACTTTGTAGGTAACCTTTATCAGGTTAAGGATGATCCCTTTCCTTTTCAGTTTGCTATGAGTTTTATCTCGCATGGGTACTAAATTTTATCCAATATATTTTTTGGATCTACTGTGATGATCATATGATTTTTCTCCTTTAATCAGTGAATGGAATAATTGCATTCACAGATTTTTCTCAAGTTAACCATTCTTACATTCCTGGAACAAACCCTATTTCATGCTCTCTGGAAAGAACAACTCCACTCTGCAATAAGGGAGTATCTGTCCCATTTCTAGAGAACTCATCTTGAAAAAGTTGCCTACAGAGGCAGATCCAGGTATATAGGAACCTGAAACTTTATTCAACTTGGGGTCTGTTTATAAGAATAAACACTCGGATTTATGAACACAAATTAGCTGTTACAGTGAATACCTATTTAAAACTGAACAAATTACAAATTTTATAAAGCTGATGAATACCATAAATATCACATTTCTTAACAGTTAGAACTCTATTCATGAATTACTTGATTCATGAATTACATGAATTACTGTAATACTGTTTTGTTTTGTTTTTTTGGGCTTTTGGCCACATAATCTTAAACCACTTCTTTATGGGACAGTGATTTTTAAATATTTCCTATGTAGATTCTAGACAAAGAATTCAGTGTTTCCTTTCTCATGAACAACCAACACTAGTTCTTTAAAAACTACATTGATATTGAGTATTCATAAAAGGTGCAAATTCCTGCACATACACCCTGCTTTGTAATTCAGCAGCCTGTCTGTCCCCTATAAATACCAGAATCCGGGTAAGTTCTATTTTGCGTGATTTGTATAAAAATGACTGACACATTTGTAAGTGTCTAAGCTGTTTTATTAGGATGCTTATGACAGAAGAAAATGTCTGCTTTGAATAGACATTTTACATAACAAATCTTTGGCTTACAATTTTACACTTGTGATATCTGGAAGAAATTTCCAGAGACTAGCTTCTGGCTCCACAGAATTCAAACTTTGTTTCTTTTCCACTGCTCGCACACTACCATTACTGAGAGCTGAAGGATACCTTCCGATTATGATGACACCTCTGTACTTTCGCATCATCACTATCTTTATGGTCAACCCCCCACGGTAGGGACCACAGTTTAAACATTCTTTAGAAAGAAAAAAAATGGAAAATATAATGTATGGCATCAGTAAACTTGTATGACATCTTTCACAGTGTGTTCCCCTTGCAGCCCCGCGAAGTGAGGACATACACTCAACTTTTCACAGAACATTTACTTCCACACTGCTAATTAAAATAAGATGTTCATCAATCCTCTCTCTGATAGAGAGCTTGCTCACAGAGACAAAGGCAAGGAAAATTAACTTTAAGAAAATGTCTGATAATTAAGCTTTCATTTTCCTTCCCATTCTGAAAATTTGCTTTCTTTCCCTACAGATAGAAGTCAGTTAATCCTTCTCCAAATTCACATAACTCCCACTAATATTTGATATTAATGAGATAGACACTTCACTAAATAGTCATGCATGTGATGATTCTCCATTTACTCCTAGAGGAGTGACAAATAACATTTTCAAAGTGTTTTGATCTTCAAACTCTTAATTCACACATTTGTTTTTATAATGAGGTCTTTGGAAATATTGAATGGATGTTCTTGAATTTGCCCTTTGTTGGCAAACAGTTCCACATGCTGAAAAATCAAAACATCTGTTCCATGTTCTTCTCCCCAGAGTATATCCCTATTTCTGAGAATATGGGGGGAATTCGAGCAGGGGGAACATTCTAAGGAACTAAAGAGCTGTTAATGTTGTCTTTCCCCACAAATTTCCTTGTCTGTGCATTCTCCCTCCTTCCCTTCTAGGCTGGCTCCTTATGGGTACCCACAGCATTCATAGCCTTTCCAGTCCTTCTCAATCTGATTTTAGGGGAGGTTGTGATAGACTTTTGTCCACCGATTCATTCCTGATAGTTTGTTTTTCACTAATGTTTCTGCTAGGATTCGTGAAGCCTAACACACAAACAACAACACAGAGAATGATTACCTGAGAAAGTGCTCAGAACAAGGAAATGAATGTTGGTTCCAAATGTAACCATAAAGCATTTAAAATGAAATAGTTCTGATTTATTAAAGGAAGGATAAACAACAAACAGACATCTTTAAACAGAGGGTAAGAAAAATTAAAACTTGAGAAAGATACTGAGGTAATCACAACCTTTTAAAGACAAAGGAAATTTAAAGCTGCAATGATGAATCAGCCCCAATTCCAAAATGTTCCGAGTGTCTAGGATAAATAAACCTTTTCAAATAACACATTTTGAAATTAGAAAATTAAAACAAATACCCGATGAGGGGAATTAGTTTTGCTCATTTTGATCCAAGAGACTGGAAGTTCTAGTGAAGGAGAAGCTGTTTCCCTTTCTTAAGCTTAAGGATCTGTCAAAATTTACCAGACATTTTTATTAAGCATTCCAACCCTGTGCTCTTGGGATGAAAATCAATGCACCTAGTCGGGGGAAAACACATTGGAATTGAAAGATTGTTGGCACGATGTGCCCCAGATGTGGCTCAGCATCAGCAGGACCCAAGGAGCTTGTTAAACTGTAAACACCAGGATGCACAGCCAGTATTAGGAACTGCTGGCTTGTTAGAAGTCAGTCAGAGGAGAGAGATCGAATTGGCTGCCTTTAAGGAATGAATAAATAAATAAATACATATTTATTTATTCACTCATTCATTATGTATATATATTTTTTATTTATTTATACATTTATTTTATATTATATTGACATATTATTAATTTATATACTATATAAACTGTCTATAATTAATTATTAAATGTAGTAATAAATTAATTATATATTAAATCATATATTAAATAAATATATTTTAAAATATATATATATTTATATATTAATAAATATAAAATAAATAAAATATAAAAATACAAATATACACATAAAAATATGTGTAAATATATTTAAATATATAATTCAATATATTTATTAGTTATATTTATGAATTATATATAATTTAATATATAAAATATATTAGAATAAATATATAATATTTAAAAATGTATTTACCAATATGTATATTTACCTATATATATATTTACCAAATATATATTTTTTTTATCAAATTGTGGTAATTTAATAAATCACACTCCACCACTAAACAATCTGGTCAAGGTGTCCAGAGAGTCATAGAGTAGACCCCTGAGTCAGTGCTGGAGTCTTCAACTCTGTTTGTCTCAGTACAAACCACCTTTTAGCACCTGCCATTTTAAAGCTAACCTTCTTCATGGCAGACCCACCTAAACTATCATAAAAGTTTGTGAGGAATTAGATCAGGACCTGCATCCTGACTCTGCTACTTAGCCATCCTCTGAGCTTGGATAAATCCCCTAATTTCTGAACTTCTTTACCGCATCTGTCAAATGAAGAGAATGACACCTAACTTATAGGAAGTTATTCAACGTAATGATGTACACGAAAGTGCTTTATGAAGTCCTAGACATATACTGCTTCCTGCTGATGTTTAAAATACACACTCGGGGCGCCTGGGTGGCTCAGTCGGTTAAGTGTCTGCCTTCAGCTCAGGTCATGATCCCAGAGTCCTGGGATCGAGCCCCGCATCGGGCTCCCTGCTTGGTGAGGAGCCTGCTTCTCCCTCTCCCACTCCCCCTGCCTGTGTTCCTGCTCTCGCTATCTCTCTCTCTGTCAAATAAATAAATAAAATCTTTAAAAAAAAAAAAAAAACACACAAATCCTGGGAAATCCAAATCAAAACCTCAATGAGATATCACCTCACACCAGTCAGAATGACTAGAATTAACAAGTCAGGAAATGACAGATGTTGGCAGGGATGCAGAGAAAGGGGAACCCTCCTACACTGTTGGTGGGAATGCAAGCTGGTGCAGCCACTCTGGAAAACAGTATGGAGGTTCCTCAAAAAGTTGAAAATAGAGCTACCATATGATCCAGCAATTGCACTACTGGGTATTTACCCCAAAGATACAAATGTAGGGATCCAAAGGGGTACGTGCACACCCTGATGTTTATGGCAGCGATGTCCACAATAGCCAAACTGTGGAAAGAGCCAAGATGTCCATTGACAGATGAATGGGCAAAGAAGATGTGGTGTATATCTACAATGGAATATTATGCAGCCATCAAAAAGAATGAAATCTTGGGGCGCCTGGGTGGCTCAGTCGTTAAGCATCTGCCTTTGGCTCAGGTCATGATCCCAGGGTCCTGGGATCGAGCCCCACATCGGGTTACCTGCTCCGCAGGGAGCCTGCTTCTCCCTCTCCCACTCCCCCTGCTTGTGTTCCCTCTCTCGCTGTGTCTCTCTGTCAAATAAATAAATAAAATCTTAAAAAAAAAAGAATGAAATCTTGCCATTTGCAACGATGTGGATGGAACTGGAGGGTTATTATGCTGAGTGAAATAAGTCAATCAGACAAAGACATGTATCACATGACCTTACTGATAGGAGGAATTCTTAATCTCAGAAAACAGAGGGTTACTGGAGTGGTGGGAGGTGGGAGGGATGGGGTGGCTGGGTGATAGACACTGGGGAGGGTATGTGCTATGGTGAGCGCTGTGAATTGTTCAAGACTGTTGAATCACAGATCTGTACCTCTGAAGCAAATAATACATTATATGTTAAAAAAAAAAAAAAAGAAGAAGATAGAAGGAGGGGAAGAATGAAGGGGGGGAATCAGAAGGGGAGACGAACCATGAGAGACTATGGACTCTGAAAAACAAACTGAGGGTTCTAGAGGGGAGAGGGGTGGGAGGATGGGTTAGCCTGGTGATGGGTATTAAAGAGGGCACGTTCTGCATGGAGCACTGGGTGTTATACGCAAACAATGAATCATGGAACACTACATCAAAAACTAATGATGTAATGTATGGGGATTAACATAACATAATAAAAAAAAAAAATCAAGGCCCTGTGGATGGAGAGTGTAGAAAAAGAGACAAACCAGGGATGCGCACAGACACGGGGTTTCAGTCGTATCTGAAGTGAATAGTGAATGTTGGGCAGCTCCATGGATATTCTAGTTTTATAAGCTAATAAACCTCCCATCCCCCAAAGGTAGTTCATACTGGCTGTTTACCTTACTTCTGACTAGAAGATTTCTGACCAGTAAAAACATGTGTAACTCTGCATCTGTGGAATCTCAGTTTGTGAATTCCACTGTAAACCCTTCCTGAATCATTTTCTCTTTTCCATCCTGGCTGAATTAATGTTTCCACACTTTGGGTATGCCTCCACTATTGGTTAATTTAGCTATCTTAAGTGTGAGTCTTCCTCATAGACTATAAACTTCCCCGGGATACAGATTGTGTCTTAATTCAACTTTATAAATCAGCATCTTGCAGATTACCTAACGTCTAGTAGGAGCTTAATGAAATCTATTGTGCAAACTGACTGATGACTAAATGACTATAATAAGTCTGTTTGCAATGTTCAAAGGCAGAGACAAAATTTCATTTCTTCATTTCTACACCCTCCTATAACTAGACTTGAGGGCTATTTGGTCACAACATTAATTGAATGGGAATCTGGGAATCTGGGAGACAGCAGAATACATCTTCCAGGATAGGAGATACCAAGCTAGTATAGTTCCAGCACTTTGCTTTCTGATGATTTAACAACCTGGAAAATCTAGAAGAATAGACTGTTTACACAATCCGTGTGATTCTCTCTTAATATCATCTCTCTTAAAAAATCCTTTCGCAGACACTGGCTCATCACCCATTTATGATTGAATTCTCCAGCCAATGCCTGTGGTGCAGATGGTCTCTCAAGCCAGTTTCCCCACTGGGAAGGGAATGCACCGATCTGCCGCTGTGGAGAGCTGGAATCCCAACATCAAGTTCTCCTTGTAACTTATTCAAGTGGCTTTCTAATACCAGTTCATCCCATGTGGGTGTGATGGGTGTGAGTCCGGTTTCCTAGGGCAAGGTGACTACAAGGAAGCCATTCAGGCTAGGTACCTGGGAGATCAGTGCATGGACCCCCCGTCTGCAGGAGGCCTTCCCACTGGGAGTTGTCAGTCTTGTATTGCTCTCCGCTCCTGCAAATCCTGTCTTGTCTGGGTGGAGGTACACACGGAGCACATCAACATTCCATCAGGACATGCATATCATTTTCCTTTCAGTGCGGCATTTGCTGAATCCTCAAGACACTTTTGATTATGTGTTGGGGCCACTTTTGCTTTGGACTCTGATCTCTGAAATTCAAATATAAGGTAATGGAGAAATAGAATTTAATTCTTTAAAAAATCTGATTGATTTTTTTTTTTTTTTTTTTTACCAATTTTAAGAATACATATATTGGGGCGCCTGGGTGGCTCAGTTGGTTAAGCGACTGCTTTCGGCTCAGGTCATGATCCTGGAGTCCCTGGATTGAGTCCCCGCATCGGGCTCCCTGCTCGGCAGGGAGGCTTCTTCTCCCTCTGACCCTCCCCCCTCTCGTGTGCTCTATCTCTCTCATTCTCTCTGTCTCAAATAAATAAATAAAATCTTAAAAAAAAAAAAAAGAATACATATATTATTAAAGGTTGGAGAAATTGTAGAGTGTCCAGTGGTTATAAAAGTCCCCCAAACTCCAGAGACGTTAGCCCCCTTCTCCTGGCTCTTGATTCTAGGGTTCAGATATTTTATTGCTAATGAAGACATTTCTCTGGGAAAATGTTCCGACATCCTACTTAATACTGTGTGGGTTGAAAGGAATGGTGTCATTCTTTGGTCTGAGAATCTCTTGAAGATAAAACAATGCTAACCTTTAGTGTAATTACTGAGCAATAGCTCCCAGTGGGTGTAAATTATAGTTTGTTTTGCAAACTTGGGCTTGAGTTTCTTCAGAAGGATCTTCGGGGCAGCAGGGATTCTAATAAGGATTTAGGTGAGAAGGGGAAGATTTGGTTCACCAGACAGAGGCAAAAAGGCAAACGTTAACATTTTCTGAACATGTACTACAAGACCAGTGTATCAAATATGCTCTGTCTGCAAAATTCACTTGAAACTACGGGATGCCAATAAGCACAGCAATTAGCTGGTCACAACTGGTGGGATCAAGTTACACTTCTGTCCTTTACTAACCCAATAACCTTAGGCAAATTACTTAACCATCCCGAACTTCCATTTCCTTATTCATAAAATAGTATTAGTAATGACACCTCAATTCATAGTTTATTTTTTTAAAAGATTTTATTTATTTATTTGACAGAGAGAGACACAGCGAGAGAGGGAACACAAGCAGGGGGAGTGGGAGAGGGAGAAACAGGCTTCCCGCCGAGCAGGGAGCCCGATGTGGGGCTCGATCCCAGGACCCTGGGACCATGACCTGAGCCGAAGGCAGATGCTTAACGACTGAGCCACCCAGGCACCCCTCATAGTTTTTAAAAATGAGAATTAAGTAAGCTAATGCCGGTAGTCGTTTCCTTCAAAACCTGTTAGTATGTAATGGTTTTTATTATTACCAATTTGTCATTGTGTATTATTGAAGTCAACCAGATTAACAAACTGAGTCTCAAGTAAGATGCCCAAGGCCATTTACACAGACAGGCTGACGTTTCTCCCTGACCACCCTAGTTTTTCTTTTTGGAGGGAGAGTGACAGGGAGGAGGAGGAGGGAGCGGATGTGCATTTCAGAGGTGGAGAGATAGGTGAGGATTTTTGCGGAGCCTTGCACAAGGGGACCAGCACAGCAGGGCTCACTGTTCTTTAAGTATTATGATTGCAGCTGCCCCAGCCTACCATTATGTTTTATAGGCTCTTTTCAAGCCTTTGCCATTTTTAGGCTTGCTTACCACATGTCTCGGTTTTTCGGATGTCAGAAATGGCTTTGCAAAGTTGTATGGTACTGAAGCAACCTTGGCCATTCATCAGCTCTCAACATCCAAAGCGCTGCCAGGATTGTTCGGCAACATTGAAGGAAGGGAATTCACCCCTAGGAACTCGCTTTTGATTGCTATTAGAGTTTAAGTCATAGCTATTGCTCTCATAAGAAAAATCCGCACCACCTGGACTGCCCTGCAGTTTTTCGTTATAGCGCCCAAGCTGTTCATTGCGATACAGTGAGCGTCCAAACCTTATGTCATCGATCCCAGTCTTGTCTGACTTGAAAGTAAAACCTGGTGTCTGAAATCCCTGTCTCTTGCCATCCTAAAAACTGTACCCATCAATCTTTCTTCTCATCCGCTCTAGCAAAGATGACAGAGACAGACATTTTTGTCCTTGCTTCTCAAGTTAAGACAACCGAACTTACTTTTAGATGGCCAGCTCTCTCCCGTTGCGCAGTGAGAACAGAGCCTTTGCTCCTCGGGGACGACGCCGGCTCGGCCTGTGACCTAGTTTCGGAAGGATGATTTCCTGTCTTCACCCGGTTCATAGAAAACAGATACACGGAAGCATCAGCCACCCAAACATTGTTTCTTAGAGCCCACTGGACTCATTGGCTGCTAGAGAATCTCGTTATGCTATAAAATAAGGACAGGTGTTTGATGTTTTGGCTTCAGATCCAAACCGAAGCTGTTTCAGTGGTAGGAAAGAATCTAAGGTTCTGATAATTATTTTCTGATACATTATAGTCATTTGTTAGCTTATACAAGCTTCACAACCTTTAGGATAAATATTACTGGTGAAACTATGTCTGAGTGTTTGTCTCTCTTGTATCTTTTTCACCATGGCCACACAACTTCAAGGTCATTGGACAAGTAGTCAATATTGTTGAGGAACTGCAGTGATAAAAACAGGGTAGATGTTCTGTCTCAGGGAAACTGCTTTGAGACAAAATCTTATAAAGCCACATGAGAGGCTTGTCTTAAATATGCAAGGTAGGGTTCTATCAGAATATGCCCTCTAAGGCCGGAGATAGAACTCAGTCCTTGATCATTTTAATGCCATAGGGGCTTCGGGGGATGATATATAACTATCCCATGTCTTTAGGGTTCGTTATGTAAGGTTTTAGGACTTTGGTGGGGAGTTGAATATAAAAATGAATTGGAGAGATTCTGCTAGAGGTTGGAAAATGTGGGAAATCCTAGACTGATTAGGTGGGTGTTTCCAGAAGGGACACCATCTTGTCCAGATGGATGGCTGCTTGGATGGATAGAGTATGGCCCAGAAACTCTATATGAAAGATATCAAATACCCATATGCTAGCATTGCTCTGCAAATGATGGTCAAAAGACAACCAAGAAGTGATCGGACTAAGGACACATGAGAGACTAGGTCTAGAAACTGTCAGGTTTTTTTCAAAGTAACTCACAAGGACTGAACCTCAAGGGCCACGGGAAGTGCTAACTATCAAGGAATACTGCAGAGGCCGAAAGGAATCACAACCTCCTGCCAAAAGTGAGTCTGGAAGCTATCATACCTCATCATCTTCCCACATAAGGACAACATTAATATTTGCTATGTCCTAGAAGTCCAGTTTTGGTACAGAATCAACTTAATAGTCATGGGTAATAACAGTGTAGAACCCTCAGCTCATAACCAGTTTTATTCCAAAAGAGCATCAGGGGATGACAGGATAAACAAAATGTAGGATGTCCATCCAATGGGACACTATTTGGCCATAAAAAGGAACAAAGTGCTAACACACGCTACGACATCTGTAAACCTCAAAAACATTATGCTACGTGAAAGAAGCCAGATGAAAGACCCTACCTTGTATGATTGCCTGTATATGAAATGTCTAGAATAGGCAGATTAGTGCTGGATGATAGCTGGGGATGGCAACGAGCACAAAGTTTCTTTTGGGGGTGGTGGAACTGTTCTAAAGCGGGATTGTGAAGATAATTGCAGAACTCTGTACATTTACTGAAAAACACTGGCTTGCTCATCTGAAATGGGTGAATTTTTATGGCATGTAAATTTTATCTCCGTAAAACTTTGTTAAAACACACATACACACGGGGTCTTTGCAAAGGAAGAACAGACCTAATGAACTCTGAAAGACACCAACAACCAGCTCATTAGAGAGCACATGTCTTTGACATAAGCCCCAGGCATCAGATCATTTATATCATCTCATTTTCAGCAGAGAGAAAAGAGGGAGGCTCACCCGCCTCCGGTTCGTATCACAGCCTCTGGGACATAGTTAGCTCAGTTGTCGCTAGAGGGCACTATTATGCCATTCCTGTTAGGGGCAATACTGGGAGGTCTGGATTTACTCCCTGCTGCGGTGTGCAGGGACACTGCCGGCCCAGGGCTCCGGGGGACATGTGCCCTTGTGACCAACCCTAGACTGGGGCCCCGTTTTACCAGCTGTTGGTCCTTCGGGTTGTGCCGGAGAGTGCGGGAAGGTAGGAAAGTCTCAGAAAGTCTCAGACATGTACTTCCTACTCCCCTGGCTAAGGAGAGATTCTAGATGAAAACCAAACTCAGCATATTCCCCCAGGGCTGCACCGCTCAGATGAGCTCGGGGATCAAAATAAACAGGAGCTCTAAAAAACTCCAGACTTAAAGAGATAACTTCTGAATACTCACTAATGACCTAGCCTCTCTCAGGGGGCCTCAGGGAGAGGGGCTAGGTCAGAGCAACCCCCCAGACGCAGAGAAAAGTTGACTCTAATCTACTTCCCTGAGCGGAAAGATTCTACAGTTGCAGGGGTTTGGAACAAAGGGGAACTCACATCAATGATGTGGATGAAGGCGGCTGGGAAAGGTATTGAGTAATGATGACAGATGGGGGGGCGCCTGGGTGGCTCAGTTGGTTAAGCGACTGCCTTCGGCTCAGGTCATGATTCTGGAGTCCCGGGATCGAGTCCCACATCGGGCTCCCTGCTCGGCGGGGGGTCTGCTTCTCCCTCTGATCCTCTTCCCTCTCGTGCTCTCTGTCTGTCATTCTCTCTCTCTCAAATAAATAAATAAAATCTTTTAAAAAAAAATGATGACAGATGGGCAGGGCTGAATACATTGTCTAGCATTTGACTGACAATGAATCTGCTAAATGAAAAACAAAACAAAAAAACCCAGAGGAATTAAAAGTCAACAGGGTACATGATAGACTTTCAGAAAGACCAGGAAGAAGACTTGTTTTGGGGAGCAGCACCAGAAATTACTCTAGTTAATTCAGAATGATGGGAAGTTTGCCAAAGATGTTGTAACTGAACTAACAGGAGTCCGCTCCTTGGTGAGTTTCAGGGACAGACTGCACCAGCTGGAGTTGTCACACAAAGGAAACTTTATCTGCAGCAAATAAGGAGATCATAGGGCATAACTTCCAAAGTCAGGACTCCCCAAGCAGGGTCACGTGAATGGGTTCCTTTTATTTAGGGCTAGGATGAATATTCAGAAAGGAGAGTTTTGTCATCCTATGGAGAGATGGATATAAGGTTGCACAGGCATTTTAAGGAAACATGCCTATACGTACATTGTAGGTTATTTTAATGAGGTCTGTGTTCCTCCCCAGTGGAGATTTTAACATTATAATGAAGCAGAGGTAACTGTCAGGCAAGGGGGAAGGGCTGCAGGATTGCTCTGAGAGCCCTGGGAGGGGGCTGGGCTCATTACCTCAGGTAAGGAATGCAGCACCTTGCTTTCAAAACACACTGGGAATTTCTATACCACTGATTTATTGTCTCTGCTGTGGTTAGGCTATTTCCAGACCTGGAAGAGGGTGTTCGTTTTTGCATTCTCTTTGTTCGCTTAATATCCTTAACTACTGAGATTTTTACATTTCTTTATTGCAAGATGTGTGCTTGGGTAAATAGGGCACAAAGGTCAAGGAAAATAGCTGGGGGCCTAAAATGACTTCTCTTGGGTCAGGAAAGCTATTATCTCATTTTTCTTTTTTGGGGGGGACCCCTAACTTTCTGCTTACAGTCTGGATAAACTACCCCCTAAGGCTAAATCAAATTATTACTTAGCAGTAATGAATGTAATAGAGCAGGGGAAAAAAATACTGACTATCCAGAATTTCTTTCAGATAACCCAGGAAGATACAAGTTGTTAAAATAAGTTCTTATTTACTACAATTAAATAACTAATATCTTTTTTTTTTTTTTTTTTAAAGATTTTATTTATTTATTTGAGAGAGAGAGAATGAGAGAGAGCAAGCACATGAGAGGGGGGAGGGTCAGAGGGAGAAGCAGACTCCCTGCCAAGCAGGGAGCCCGTTGCGGGACTCGATCCCGGGACTCCAGGATCATGACCTGAGCCGAAGGCAGTCGCTTAACCAACTGAGCCACCCAGGCGCCCAAATAACTAATATCTTATGGTGTCATGCACTTTTATATTTCATGTGTTACAGAGTTTCGGTGAAGTTTTCAAATTTATGCAAAAAAAAAAAAGAACAATTGCCATTAACTTCTCCTTAATTTCTACAGAGACTATTGGAATTACATAGAGTTCCTAGGAATATTGCCACCAACTCCAAGATTAAACAGGTGATAAGTGGGATGGATCAGGCTCACAGAGCGAAATCACAGATTTGTCTTTATCCTCCTACAAACACAGTGTTTTCACCTGGAGAAAGCTTTCTAGGAGCGGCTTTTATGGCTTGCTAGCCAGGAGTCCTGTTTTAGTGATGTGGACCTTTGGTTAGGGGTATAAGAGGTTTATGTTATTCACATATTCTATTGCTCTCATAAATCGAGGACTAACAGGTTTTATGGTGCTGTCATTGTTGCTGAGTCTCCTGGCTTCTTTGTTGGTAATTGAGTTTATTTTGTTGGAAATTCACAAAAAGAGAGTCTTTTTGAGCTGTGGCTGAGCACTTGTAGGGAAAAATAGAAAAGGTCATGTTTGCTTGAATCACAAAATTTCTTTTGGCATTTTACTGTTGTCTCTGTGTCCTTGTCTGATTTTGGAACCTGAGAAATGCTGTCTTCCTAACATGAGTTTGGGAAGTGTTCCCTCTTCTAGTTTTTGGAAGGTATGTGTGGAGCTGGTTTCTTTCTCTTTGGGGTTTATTTCATGGATGTTCATTCACTGTTTTCATCACTGTTACTGCAGAGGGGAGTTGTTTGCATAGAAACCCTGAGAGTCAGGCAGAAGCTCTCATATTCTTTTTTTTTTTTTTAAGATTTTATTTATTCATTTATTTGAGAATGAGAGAGAGAGAGAGCACATGAGAGGGAGGAAGGTCAGAGGGAGAAGCAAACTCCCCGCCGAGCAGGGAACCCGATACGGAACTCGATCCCGGGACTCCAGGATCATGACCTGAGCCGAAGGCAGTCGCTTAACCAACTGAGCCACCCAGGCGCCCCAGAAGCTCTCGTATTCTTCATCAGTTCCCATCTGGGGAAACCCTACTCCCATCTCCTTAAAGTTCTGAGTGCCCTTTGGGGGCACAGTCCTTCATATCAGACAGGCCTGGATTCCAATTCTAGCTTTGCTTCTGATTTTCTAAACTTAATTTTCTTGGAACATTTTTTAGGTTTACAGAAAAAAAAAATTGTGCAGAAAGTATAAAGGGTTCCCATTTATCTCTTTTGTTCCCCCTACACAGTTTCTCTTATTTTTTACATCTTGCAATAGTGTAGTCCATTTGCTAGAATCGGTAAGCCAATACCAATTATTAACTAGAGTCTGTAGTTTATGTTAGAGTCACTGCTTGGGCTGCACCATTGTTTGGCTTTGGATGGATGGTCATCGATTGACCATTAAAGAATCATACAGAAGTTTCACTATTCTAAACATGCCCTGTGATACATTTATTGATCCTGCCCCCTACACCCCCAAGCCCCTGAAAACCACTGATCTTTTTACTGTCTCCATACTTTTGCCTTTTCCGGAATGTCATAGAGTTGGAAATCATGCAGTATGTAGACTTCTCAGATTGCCTTCATTCACTCTCCGGATACTAGAGGCCTGGTTATTGTCAAGCCAAGGCTATTTCCCTCTCTAATGGGGCACTAACATGAAGACAATTGGGAGTTTCCTGGAGGAATGTTACATTCCTCCTATCACCCGTACTTGTCAATGGGCTTCAGGTTCAAAAGAAATCAAATTTTATTTATATTTCCTTCCGCCTCAGCCTCCCTCAATTTTATGGAGGGGAGGGTGATGTTAGGGCTTCAGGAAACTGAGTTTTGGGGCTCTTGGAAGTTAGGCTATTGATGAGAAAGCTTCTTCCTTGTAAATCACTAGGACATTTGTAAACTGAGACAGACTCCTGTCCTGCAAGACTGTGATCTCTATCAGTTAACCATTTGTTTTTCCTTTAGGGCAGCCAGGAGTGCCTGAGGAATGTCACACATACCAAATGCAGGGGGTGGGGAGGTGGGGGCAGTGGGGGGTGTTGGAGGGTGCCAGCTTCTGCTTTGTCCTCAGTGAGCCTTCTGCTCTCTCATTTTCATGGCTTGATAGCTTGATAGCTCATTTCTCTTTAATGCTGAGTACTATTCTGTTGTCTGGATGTACTAGTTTATTTATCCACTCACCCACTGAAGGATATCTTGTTGCATCTATGTTTTGACAATCATGAATTATGAATAAAGCTGCTATAAACACCTATGTAGACATAAATTTTCAACTTATTTGGGTAAATGTCTAGAAATGTGACCATTGGATTATATGGTAAGACTATGTTTAGCTTTGTAAGAAACTGTGTTTCCCAGTGTGTTTCCCATTTTTCATTCTCACTGGCAAAGAATGAAAGTTCCTGTGGTTCCACATCCTTGCCAGCATTTGGTGTCATCTGTGTTTTCAGATTTAGCCATTCTAGTAGGTGTGTAGTGGTATTTCACTGTTGTTTTAATTTGCAGTTCCCTAGTGATATAGGATATTGAACATCTTTTTATACGCTTATTTGCCATCTGTAGGTCTTCTTTGTTGAAGTGTCCATTCAGATCTCTTGCCCATTGTTTCGTTGGGTTGTTTTCTTATTGTCGAGTTTTAAGGTTCTTTGTGTATTTTGCATACGCGCCCTTTATTGGATATATGCTTTGCAAATAGGTTTTCGCATCCATGCCTCAGTCTCTTATTAATTGTATGAGCTGGGCCAAAGCTCTTAACCTTTCTCAGCCTTAGTTTTCTTGTCTCAGAAAATGAGTATTACAATATCCTACTTACTTGTAAGATCGTTTTAAGAGATAAAGATGACAAGTCATGTGAAGGAACCCAGGCCACTGTCTGGCTCGATAAAAGCTGGCCTTTTGGCTTTCCCTCCTCTCCCAACACCCAAGCATATGTCCATTTAACACTTCTCATGTTTTATATGTGGTTGTTTTCATCATCAGTGCTTTTTACACTTTAATAAAGTGTAAGAACTGTACACTCTGATTCAGTGGATCTGGGGCAGAGCCTGAGATTCTGCATGGCTAACAAAGCTCCAGGTGATGTTGGTGCTTCTGAGAACACGCTTGGAGTAGCAAGCAGTCACATGTCTGTCTCCTCCTTTACATCAATGCCCTCAAACTTCTGTCTTAACCTATGAGTGGGCTATGAAATCAATTTTGCGGATTAGCAATCATCATTTTTATACACGTGGAATACAATAGAAAATATCACAGGGAGTTAACCATTAACAATATTATTTCAAGAAAAAAGCCTTGGGGCGCCTGGGTGGCTCAGTTGGTTAAGCGACTGCCTTCGGCTCAGGTTATGATCCTGGAGTCCCAGGATTGAGTCCCGCATCGGGCTCCCTGCTCGGCAGGGGGTCTGCTTCTCCCTCTGACCCTCCTCCCTCTCATGCTCTCTGTCTCTCATTCCCTCTCTCTCAAATAAATAAATAAAATCTTAAAAAAAAAAAAAAAGAAAGAAAGAAAATATATTAAAAAAAAAAGAAAGAAAGAAAGAAAGAAAAAAGCCTTAAAGTTACACACACACATCTGCACAATGTGAATATTGAGGTCCAGGTAAAGGCTGTTAATATTTACTGTATTACATCGAAAGAAGGCTAAAATCTTTGCTTGTTCAGGCATATATTGCCAGCCTCAAAAATATGTGTTTGCAACTGATAGGTAAATTAATACTGTTTATTGCAACTGGGGTGTAGAGAAAAGTAAGATAGGTAAGTTTTGAAAGAGTCTGAGTAATCCTCATGATGAAGCAAAGACACAGACTGGGCTTTGAGGAGTAGGGAGGATGACGCTTGGTAGAAAAAGGAGGGGGGTGGGAACGACCTTCCTGCTTTAAGTAGAAAGTGTGCAGTGGAGGGCTCACCTCCAGTGGGGAGCCAAAGGGAAAAGACGGTCCAGGAATGGGAGGAAACAAGGAGCCAGGGACGGGTTGTGAGTTTGGAATTAAAAGGTAAAAGCAGAAACACACTGTGGATTAGTTGGCGTGGGGACAGTAAAAGGAAATGAGGCAGGAAGCCCGGCTAAATTTCTCTCCTGTATTAATACAGGAATCAGCTGATAAGAGCCTGAGTTAAGTTAATGGCAGAGAAAATGAGGATCACAAATCAGTCCACAGGATAATTCAGTGCCCTAAGCTCCCCCTCTATTCGTACCGCTGTGGGGTATCCCAGTTAAGAGAAGGAAGCACACTTGTAAGCCTCTTTGCCTACCTTATCAGATATCTCGTGATGAGGGGAATGACTCTACTTCGTCCCTGGGGTAGACTCAATGTGTCAGTAGAACATGAAGTAGAGAAGGGAGGGCTGGGGTGGGAATCGGAGATTCTAATCCACCTGTCTCTTTATCTCTGTCACACTCTTTCCAAACCTGTCCTCCACAGCTTCTCACACCGCCAAATAAAGACAGACCCACATCTAAACAAGCAGCACCGTTCGGAGTTTGACCATCCTCATGAGCTTCTGGTTATGCAGCCAGGCATGGAAGAGCTGGGAACACCTGAGAGATTTTCCAACCTGACTGTTTCATGTTACAGACAAGGAAGGGGGCGGTGAGCAGTACACATTACACATAGGGCAGCAACTGACCAGGGACAAGCACTCCGGGGGGGGCAGAGGGAGAGGGAGGAGCAGACTCCCCACCGAGCAGGGAGCCCGACTCGGGGCTCGATCGCGGGACCCTGGGACCACGACCGGAGCCAAAGGCAGACGCTTAGTCCACCGAGCAACCCAGGCGCCCCACCACAGACGTCTTCTAAATGAAACAGAGGAGATCAGGGAAAGGATTACAACCCAGAACCTCTGCCTTCCAGACCACTCTCCTCTTCTGCTTGCCCCTCAGCTGGCTCTTCCCAAACCCTTACTACCTGAGAAAAATCCGAGCTCCAAATATTGGGGCCACACAGGGAAACTGGGGTTCATCCTAACACTCTAAGACGGCGCATGCTGCCGTTAGTAAAAGGTGCGTGAAGGAGGAAGATGAGTTGATGGGAAAGCCAGGAAATTCAATTCATTAAGATGTCAGAGCCCTGAAAAAACCAGGACCCACTTGTGAAACCCTGAAATAAAATAATGGGTTGGGCTGGCCACAGGGGTCCAAGGGTTCACAGAGAAGTGTGAGTACCAGAGGTACCAAGAAGAAAAACAGCTCCAGGAATCCCTCAAAGCCAGCAGTACTTCATTTCCTACAACTCCATTTTAGCCTGGCTGTGTTTTTTTATGTTGTTTGGGGGCTGTTTTATTAAGCCCATGGATCCCTCAGACAGGTATATAGCAAAAAGGTGAACTAAAAGGAAGAAAAAGATTTGCTATGCAATGGAGAGAATAAGGAAAAGGACTATCTTTTGTGGGGGGACTCTGGAAAACTCAGGTCTCTATATCTACGCCTGTTCCCTTTCTTCTTAGTTCCCAGAGGTTAAAAATGGACAATTGGAAGCCCAAGGGGAAGTTCTGAAGAGGGGGGTGACCCTTCCTGGTGTGTTGGAAATCCCAGGACTGGTGAGTCAGGAGGAAAGCAGAGGGGGTCTCTTGGCTATAAGCATGTAAGATTTACATTCCTTGGTCCTAAAATCGAACAGACCAGGGCTGAATCTTGGCTCTTTCGTCATGGGCAAGTTCTTAACCTCCTCAGGTGGTTTGCATTTCAAAAATGAAGACAATGACCGTAACTTTGTCACAGGTTGTTTTGAGAATTAAGTGGGATAGTGCCACTCAATACAGTATTGTTAGCTTTAGGCGCTTTGCTATATAGTAGATCTCCAGAACCTACTTATCTTGCATAAGCTAACAGTAACGTATAACTAGTGGTATTGTATCATTTAAGGATAGTATTATATACTGTAATAGCTAATGGTATTGTATACTTACAATTTGCAAAGAAGGTAGACCTTATGTTAAGGGTTCTTACCACTAATGATAATTATAGTAATAACAATGGGGGTAAGAGCAAACTTTGGGAGGTGATGGACATGCCTCTGGCTTTGATAGTGGTGATGATTTCATGGGTGTCTAAGCAACCCCTAACTCATGGAGCTGTATACACTAAACATGTCCACTCTTTACGTATCAATCAGACTTTAATAAAATGGTTAGAAGGTTAAAAAAAAAACAAGAATGCCATCCTGCACTGTGATTTCAGCAGGGTGACCTCAATTCTCCTTGGTCGGTTTATGTGGTCTCCTCAAACAGATCTGTTTCTGAGTCCCTGGGAACAGAGAATAAAAGCAGAGAGATCCTTTTCGCCAGGGGGGAAGAATGAAACTGGCAGATTGAGTCTTGTGTTCAGGTAACATCCTGCCAGCCAAGTTGTGCCTGTTTGCAAAGGTCCTCCAATGGGATTCCTCAGAGGCCAGTCTGCATGGGATTCTCATGTCCCTGAGCCCGCATCTGGGAGCTTGGGTTGACTCTACATCACAGAGACTGCTCTTTGAACAAGTATTCCAGCACTCAAGCATCCGAAATAATGGTGCTCTTCAAAACAGATGCTCCTGGAGGCTAGTGCTTATTTCTTTGTTGGTAATGTACCCACTGTGTTAATTCCCACTCTGCAAAATATTGGGGATTCTTCCTTCGGTATGATCCCAGAGGCAGTTATAAATTAAAAACAGAAAAATTGCTCATCTTACATTTGGTTGCTGAATTGTGTTCCCCAACTTTATCAGTCATGTGATTTGTTTTTAATTTTTTTTTTTTCCATGAGAACAATAATGAATAGGACTTATTAAGTATGTTAAGTCCCTGAGCTATGTGTTTTCCAACAACTTTCAAGGCGGGAAAGGTCATCCTGGACATAATCCCCAGTTTTTAGTTGTCATTCCAATAAGCTTCTCACTGTAGAGTCTCACTCAGAATTGTTTAATTCCAAAGTCAATAAAATTTCCATTAGGGTTAAGTGATTGTTTACCAAGTTTCAATCTATCTTTAAATGACCAAAAATTGCCAGAGAATGTGCTATGGGTAATTCTAAAAGAGGCTGTCTGACATATAACTTGAGTCAGCTCTATTAAAATAAATTTATATACTCACCTAATGTATAACTACTTTGAAGGAGGGGTGATTGCTCATTTCCTACCACATATTTCATGTTTAGTTGGGAAAATGATTTCCATCTCCACTCTAATCCATGGGTTCTCTCCTTATGCTGTATTCCATTTTATTTTTGGCCTGAAAGGAATTTCTAGAATGTTTACTAGGGTCTATCTGGCTGCCTGTATGTTTACTGCCTGGTTCAGGGAAGACTGGTGAAGCTGTTATTAATTCAGCACACCAGCTTGCCCAGGTGCCTACCATGGCTGCAAGTCAGGTCTGAAACAGCTTTTCATATCTTTGAGCACCCTTCGAGTTCCTCTTCATCTGATGGTTGAGTAGCCTTTCACCCCAGTGATGCCACAGACAGTTTGCTCACCATTTAAAATAGAAAGCTGAGCTGGATTGGTATCCAAAGGTGATGTGGACTGCACCAAAAAGTAGAGCTTTAAGCTCTCACCAGGAAGCACAGCCCAAACTTAATGAAATGGGTATGAAGGAATCCAGAAAGTGCTTGGCACAGAGAAAATACTCTGTTGATATTAATGTCTTCCTGTTCTTCCCTGAATTGCCTGAATTGCATGTCATGTGCATACGTGGGCTGAAAGAGGTATTATTTCAGGAAAAATAGTCTAAGAATCATGTGCTTTTCGAGATATTCTGAACTCTATCACAGCACTGCTTAGATGGGTTGTAAATTCACTTCACAGAGCCTCTTGACCAGTGATTATCTGCTCTGTTTCAAGAAACCCTAAGGTTTCACAAGTCATCTTACAGAGTTTATATACATATAGCATATACATACACACATACATATGTGGATAGATAGATAAGAAAGAAGATATAGTGGGGAGATAATGGAGGGAGAGAGAGATTAGCACATAAAAGATTACTCAGAAATAACTGTTTCTTTCATTTTTTTTCTGTTTGCCCTACGACTAGCTCTCTAATTAGTTTACAACTAGCTCTTTATATATTCTGGATATTAACCCCTTATGACCTATGTGGTTTGCAAATATACTCTTCCATTCTATAGGTGGCCTTTTTATTCTGGTGATTGTCTCTAACAATGCACAATATTCCTAAATTTGATGTAGACCCAGTAGTCTATGTTTGCTGGTGTTGCCTGTGTTTTTGGTGACATATCTAAGAAATCATTGCCAAATCCAATGTCATGAAACTTTTCTCCTGCATTTTCTGCAAGGAGTTTTACAGTCTGGAGTCTTACAGTTACATCTTTAATCCATTTTGGGTTAGTTTTTCTGTATGATGTAAGATAGAGTCCAACTTCCTTCTTTCGCAGGTGGCTGTCTAGTTCTCCCTACTCCAAGGCACATAATTTTTTAGATAGCAACATAACTCAACTTCATGGCTCAAATATTAAGGTTAGTATTTATTTCATATTGTACATGTGTATTTGACATTTCTTTGTATTCCAGTGTCAATTAGATCTATAATCATAGCTGCTGCATCTGCTTGAAGAGACATGGAGTAAACTCTGTCTCTGATTCCTTGTCTATGGACAAGGATTTAGCTAGTTGGATTTAGCTAGGATACAGACTAGCACACCTCTGACCCTGTTACTCTCCTGGTTTGAGCTGGTATATGTTTGTATCCCTACTGAGGTTTTCATTTTTGCTTCTCCCTTCTCAGATGAATTTGTAATTATAGGTGATTTCTTTGGCCAATGTCCTGGATCCTTACGCCTTTCCCTACCTCCTCACTGTTACTATAGACAACTCTTAACTGAGAATTTTTCTTTTGACCTTCTCAGGTCTTTACCTCCCCAGGTATGGGAGCATGGAGTCCTTAAAATAAGGAGGAACATAACTACTCAAAAGAAGGTAGAGCCCTAATACTTTCATAGTGAGAAATATTTAGAAGAGCCAATTTTGAAAAAAAAAGAAAAAAAAAGAAAATGCCATTTATCTACATTATATTAAGATTAATTATAAAATATAATATAATTATTCCACAAATTGTATGATGACACTTTAGACCCGTGGCAATTTTAGTTTACACTCAACTTGAGCCCCCATTCAGTACTGGTATTTACCAGTTTTACAAAATTTAACAAAACTGGTGTTTTATTCTTATTATTTTGCTTTACTTTCTGTACCAATTCTAACTTGGCTCATTTATTGAGCCAGTGTTTCTCAAAATGGGATTCATGGACTGGCTGCCTATGAATCATCTGCGTAACTTACAAAATTCAGTTCCTGGGTGGACCCTACGATGGGCTTCTCGGTTTGGAACAATCAAATCTCAATTAATTTTGAAAGCCCAGCACTTTAAATTTTGTTTTACAAGTACCATTGTCACTGATTTTTTACGTTACTTGTTCTTTAACTTGGCTGAGAGATTTATCTGAACTCTAGCCATTATCGTCTGTATTGATCTTGTGGACGGATCCCTGGCACTTTCTCTTCTTTTCCTGCTGTACCTGAATTCCCTGGATCCAAGGCAAATTTCTGCTTGTCTTCACTTGTCCCACACGGTGTGTGCTCTCTTTCAACAGTTGTCCGCCGCCCTCTTCTATTAACTGTCAGCAGTGCCTCCATCTCTTTCTTAGACTTGGCATTACTTGTCATGGGGCGCAAGCATCCACTGATTATTGAATAGCCATGTACTCTTCTATAGTCCTCAGTCCCCTTGACGTCAGGCAGGGCCATGTGGTTTTTTGGCTGATGGAACATGGGGCAAATGACTAAGGTCACTTTCAGGATGAAACTTTTAAGAGTTGGTGCTCAATTCTTAAATTCTCTTTTTTCCCACAGAAGCAACATGTAGACATGGCAGCCTAACAAATGCAAAACAGCCAGAATCGGGGCACTTGGGTGGTGCAGTCAGTTAAGCATCCAACTCTTGATTTCGGCCCAGGTCATGATCTCAGGGTCGTGGGATCGAGCCCCACATGAGGCTCCAAGCTCAGCGAGGAATCTGTTAAAGTTTCTCTCTCCCTCTCCCTCTGCCCTTCCCCGTGCTCATTTTTTCTCTCTCTTTCTCTCTCTCTCAGATAAATATATAAATAAATCTTAAAAAAGACAAACAGCCATCATCTAGAACTAATGATGTAATGTATGGGGATTAACATAAGAATAAACAACAACAACAACAAAAAACCAAACAGCCAGAATCAAAGAATCACTTCAAACAGGGCAACTTCTTTAAAGATCTTATCTTCCAACTTACATCAGAATTTACGTGAGTAAGCAATATATCTTTATTGCATTAAGCCACAGAGATTTCAGGACAAATGTCACTAAGTTCAGCCTAGCCTATGCTCACTAACATAGTGAGGTACATATTAATCTCTTTGTTTTGCCACATTAAGCTTTGTGGTTCTAGTGAGTATGTAATACAGGTGGGTCTATCCCAGTTTTCATTGACCATTTGACTTTGAGCACATTAATATGAGAAATAGCCTATCTATAAGGTATTTCTAGTAATTTAGACTTGTAATCACTGATGATTCTAATAGGTCTTGTGAAGTTCCATGTAGACTGCAGCACTGGTTACTTCTTGTTTATGTGGGTTTCTCCATATCTTTGATGAGTGCTGGTTTCTATGACTCCACTTCCCAATACTAAGAAATTCTTCGCTTAGCCCCTTTAAACAAGACTGTTACAGATAAAAATGTCAATTTTACCCAACAGGACGAGTAGTATGTTGTAGAAATTGGGGGTATCCTTCCTATCAGAGCCACATTTCCAGTAATGAGGCCATTTTTACCTCTCTGGTGTAGATCTTACTACAGCACTTTAGAAACAACAGGTACTTAATGTATGTTTATTGGAATGAGCTTGTTAATCATCTTTTTCTTTTGGACTCTGCCTCTTGAGGGGAAGGACTGTGTCTTGTTTCATCTTTATGCTCTACACAATGCTTTGTTCATATTAAGAGCTTGGTAAACATGTGATTTAAATTTAGCAAGTAAGTCTGACAATTATGAAATTGGAAAAGCATAATACTTGGGCTATCAGGTGACTAGTGAGCCTCCATCTGGTTTTGATCCTGATGAATTAATGTCAATGAAATATTCAGCAGCAGCATCTCAGTGAGCCATCTATTTACTATATTTCATGTTCCTCCCACATTCAATATTTAGTCATAACATTTATGGACAATAAGAATAGCAAACAAGTATGTAAGGCCTCTAATCTCAGCATGGCATGCTCGTGAAAATTGACACTGGGCTTTTTTACATGTCAGTGAGATCAATATAGTCTCATCATCACCCTTCATAAGATGAATTCAACTCTTGGATGGAAATATATATATATATCCATTTCTTTAAAGGAAAGTAATTCTGTGTAAACATTCCTCTTTGCTAGAGGAAGATTTCCACCATTAAAATGTTATTCTTCTTCAGAAAAAAAAATCACCGGACCTTTGTTATTTGAAATGATTTACGAATTATTGTGATTAATTTCTGGTGCAGCTAGAATTTCTTTGGTCATATTTTTCTCATGTAACTGAAGAAATATTTTCCCACTCATTTATCTCCTGAATGGCCATTGCTCTGTTGACATGAACTTCATAATTAGCAACTCAATATGTCTCCTTTATCTAGAAGCAATTCATTATAGTATTTGGTAACAAGCTTTACTCCACTTTGGGACATTCTTCCTGCTTGATGAATAGTGATTTTTTTTTTTAAATATTTTTTTATTTTTATTTTTTTTTAATTTGAGAGAGAATGAGATAGAGAGAGAGAACATGAGAGGGGGGAGGGTCAGAGGGAGAAGCAGACTCCCTACTGAGCAGGGAGCCCGATGCGGGACTCGATCCCGGGACTCCAGGATCATGACCTGAGCCGAAGGCAGTCGCTTAACCAACTGAGCCACCCAGGCGCCCCGAATAGTGATTTTAAAAAAAAAAAAAAGTTATGGGTTTTCCTATAATATCTACTCACATATGGCCTTGCAAATAATATATATCTTAATATGAATGTTAAAAGTCTGTACAGTGATCATTATTTTAAGAAATAAAACTTAAAAAATATTTCTTGGTAGAATTTGTAATATTTTTAAAGAGTGTAAACACCATATTGTTGGTTATTCAAATTGATCGCATGTTTATGAAATTCTTACTAGGTACCCAATACTATACTAGGCTCCAGGAATGCAGAAAAGGATTATACAGAAGCCCCTATTCTCAAGGAATTCATGATCTAGTCAATAAGATGTGTTTGCATTCAAAATGTTATTATTGTGGTGAATACTCTCACTGGTTTACTTGAGAGGAGAGAGATGACATTAGGCTTAACACCACTTACGAGCAGTTGTAGGTAGAAAGGGGCGAACAAGGAGGAAGTAGGGTCAGAAAAAGGTAAACGCTGAGTTGTTTCTTAAAGGATGAAAAACATGTTACCACATTGAGAGAGTTAGGGCTTCTGTAGCTTCCTAGGCAGAGGGAAGAATATATTTAAAAGTATGAAGCGGGGAGCCTGGGTGGCTCAGTTGGTTGGGTGTCTGCCTTTGGCTCAGGTCATGATTCTGGGGTCCTGGGACCAAGCCCCATGTCAGGCTCTCTGCTCAGCGGGGGGCCTGCTTCTCCCTCTCCCTCTGCCTGCCGCTCCCCCTCCTTGTGCTCTCTCTGTCAAATAAATAAATAAAAATCTTAAAAAAATTTTTTTTTTAATTTTTTTATTTATTCATTCAAGACACACAGAGAGAGAATATGAGCAGGGGGAGAAGCAGAGGGAGGGGGAGAAGCAGGCTCCCCGCTGAGCAGAAAGCCCGATGTGGGACTCGATCCCATCATGACCTGAGCCGAAGGCAGATGTTTAACCATCTGAGGCACCCAGGCGTCCCTTTTAAAATTTTTAAAAAATAAAAGTTTGAAGGCATACATACTGTGTTTCTTGACATACATTCAGACTGAGAAGATGTTGTTTCAGGATATATAGGAGAAAGAAGAGGGAAATCAGACTAGAGAGATTCAGGGGTCCGACCACAGGGATATAATGCCAAATCAGAATTAAGCCTTTACCTTCTAGGAAAATGAGCAAGTGATGAAGGATTTTGCACACAAAGTTGCATAATCAGGAGAATTTGTAGCATCGAGTTTCATGATTAGGAAACAGAAAGTCATATGACAAATCACTCTGCCAGTTTTACCATCTTTAAACCCTATTAAATGATATTAGAAATTTTAAGTCAAACATCACAGACTTCACTAGCTGGTGATTAAAACCATGGTCACATTTTAGCAAGAAACCAAATCTATGGGTTCTGACTCTGTACATGATGACTAGCAGGAAGATCCTTAATTTCAAGGAAATTCCTTCTGTGGATACTCTCCAATTTTGGGGACCAGTGAAGGCTCCTCTCTTCTGTTATATCCTCTGGTGTTTGGTGAGGCACAGATATGTCTTGCTACTTACTTCTCTCCCCATCACTGCTGTTTTCCCTAGACTGCAGATCCCCAAGCAGTCCCAGGATGAGTGTATGTTGTAGGTCCCCACTGTATCACCAGACCCTCCACCACTTGTCCAGTTCAGTGTTATTCACTGAAGTGGATAACAGAAAAGCTGCTTACCATCTCAGGGACAGTTACCTTTGTATGTGAGTTATTCTCTTCCCACAGGGCATGACCTTTTAGGATGGTAGGGCAGGTCAGAGAGTAAGCATAAGCACATGTAGTAACATAGGTCAGGGAAGTGAATCTGCCCTACCCTGGCAGTCTCCTTGGTTTATGATGGTGTGTGTGTGTGTGTGTGTTTTCTGAGTCATCTGCTTCTCCAGTTGTGGAGGGAAAATAGAACATGGTTATCAGAAGTAATGATGATTACAGATAGGTTTCACAGTCTTTTCCATCTGCTCCAATTAAAGATACCTATTTCACTATTTCCATAACTTCTGGAAAGTTAGGATATCCTAAGATGTCTTGGGGAAAGGTATGACCTTAGTCTACATAATGGCCAGCTTAGCTCTGATACAGCAAACAAAGCCTACAAATATAGCACATTTGATAGACATAGGATGACTATTGGTCATAGTATTTCAAGAAATATTTGTTAAACTTCCACAGTGTGTTGAGTAATACTTCTACTGGGTAAGGTGATTGTTATGAATCTTCACCTTTTCCAGTAGATCACTTCTGGGGGACAGAGCTCCCAGGGTGAGAAGGATATGTCTTGTTCCTAGTTCTCTTCTTCTGTTTTCTAAAGGTAACTATAGGCAGGTGTCTGGGATGTGTGCATTTGAAATGACATGGAAAACTATACTTTCACCCCTCAAAAAAGGATTTGCCATTTGTGACTGAAAAGAAAAAGTTTTAAATGTGATAAATGTTGGACACCGTTTTGGTCTGTTCTGTCATATATGCCTTTGTTTTTTGGAACTTTCCCTATTTTGTGTGATCTTGATAGAAAGGTCAGTCCTATAATACATTATTTCCTAAAATAAGGATGAGCCTGCGACATGTGGTGTGCTGACAGTCTGCCTTTCCAAATGAAAAAGTCCTGATTTGTTGAGTTTGCATTGGTTCTGTCTCCAATCATCCCATCATGGCTGACTTCAGTCTCCCAACATGACGTCACTAAATGTGGAGTTGGGGAGAGAAGCACAGAATTGGCTCTCTAAAGTTGATATAAGCCCACTTCAGGTCACTGCCAGCAGGTTGATCCTGAGACTCTATACCCCTCTGGACACTGAGATTGGTCCAGGATTAAGTACATAAATCCAAACAATACTGATGAAGAGCGTTGTGAAGGATTGGTACAGCAGCTTGTGGGGAGAGTACCATAAACTTTCCCCTGAGACTAAGGCTGTGAGGAATATGTAAACTTAGGGCTACTAGTCACCACCTTGTTACCCTATGAAGAAAGTATATGTGAAAATAAGGGAAGATGGTGGTAGAACCAAGAAGTGAAGAGACAGAGTCCAGGTGAGCATTTGAAATCCTGGTCCTAGTTTTACCTGGCCAGATTCAGCCCTCTAGGACTTGCTGATTACATAAGAAAACGAATTCACTTTTTTACATAAGCTAATTGGGTTTCTGTCACTTGCAAGCAAAATAATCCTCATCCTAATGAATAAAGAATGTCTTAGAACAGGGGATTTATATTTTTGTATACTGAGAATGGAAAGTTTAGAAATCTTCGGGGACCCATATAAGGATGATTAGGCTTTCCTTAAATAGGAGGTGTGCAAAAGAAAACCTGAAATTTCTTTGGGAAACAAAACCAGTGAGGAGACCACAAGAGCAAAGAGAGAGTGACCTACACCAAAAGACTCCAGGAGCAGCAGAAGCCAAGCGACTTGGCCAGAGAGTTTGTGCTTCTCCGCCTTTTTTTTATCACCTATATGTGCAAAGAGGGGAGGAGTAGTGATAGTCTCCTGGAGGCTAAACTCGATCTACTCTAAAAATTCTATCCTTTTTACTATTGCCAGAGTTATCTTTATAACTGGACATCTGATTGCTCCATCTTAAATGTAAAATGCTTTCATAATTTCCCTTTCATGATATTATGATTTATAATATGAAATGCATAAAGACAACAGGTCTTTGACCCTGTGTCTTGCACAGAGCTCCTAAAACCCTCAGAGTCTCCCAAGTGAGGAGAACAACAAAGGTACCTTTTGTTAAGTTAATGAGGTGGATTTAGGAAAGCACTTAAGGAGGGAGGCTGGTTTCCAGGGGAGTCAACCCTGTGATTAGAAGGTTGGGGCTACCAGCTCCACACCCTGACCTCTGGGGAGGGGAGAGAGACTGGAGGTTGAGCCAGTCACCAAAGGCCAATGAATTAGTCAGTCATGCTTATGTAATGGAGCCTCCATAAAACCTTAAAAGGAAGTTGTTTGGAGAGTTTCCAGGTTGGTGAACACGTGGAAGTTCTGGGAGAGTGGGGCATCTGGAGGGGGCATGAACTCTGCACCCTTGCCACATTTCCTTGCCCTATGCAACTCTTCCATCTGGATGTTCCTGAGTTATATCCTTTTATAGTAAACCAGCAATCTAGTAAGTAAGATGTTTTTCTGAATTCTGTGAGGTGCTCCAGCAAATCAGTCAAACCTGAGGAGGGGGTTATGGGAACCTCGAATTTATAACCAGTTCATCAGAAGTACAGGTGATAGCCTGGGCTTGCAACTGGCGTCTGAAGTGGGGGTGGGAGGGCAGTCTTGTGGGACTGAGTCCTTTGCCTGTGGGATCTGGTAGTATCTCCAGGTAGAGGGTCAGAATTGAGTTGAATTGTAGGACACCCGGCTGGCGTCAGAGCATTGCTCCTTGCTGATGGAGAGCACCCCTCCCATATTGGAAATGGGTGATAAGACCCTTTACCTTGGCTCTGGCAGAAAAAAATTAAAACCCCTTTTCACGGTCTGTTAGTCCCTTTACAATGTAGTCCAATTCCATTTCATTCTCCTCAGACACCTACCTCCTAGGTCCCCTGCTCGCATGTGTCTCTGGGTATTTGTGTCCTAAAAGGTGCTCACCCTGCTGCCAAACTAGTTAAGACCTACTTGCTGTCTATGCTTTAGCACAATCATCATTTCCTATAAGAAGTATTTCCAGATTCCTCCAGGAGGCGTTGATAACTTCCATTTCTATTCTCTCTATTGTAGCACTGATAAATTTGTTTGCATTTTCATTTTTGTATAACTGTTCCCAGCTAGACTGGAGACCCTTGAAGATGGGTTCCCATGACTAAGCCTCTTAAAAATGTAGTCTAAAGGGTGTCACAAATATAAGCCTTTAGGTTGTCTCAGCAGTTAAAGTAGCAGGCTGATTCTGTTCCAGAATATTTATTAAATGTCAGCCATTCTTCAGGCAAGTGGAAAGATTGGCAAGACATAGGTTAAGTCCTTTACATTCTAGAGCAGAATATAGGTAGGGGGGAGATAGATAGATAGATAGATAGATGATAGATGATAGATAGATAGATAGATAGATAGATAGATAGATAGATAGATAGATAGA
>NW_023270503.1:20141725-20151417 GCF_011800145.1 Mirounga leonina | reverse complement strand
AGATAGATAGATAGATAGATAGATAGATAGATAGATAGATAGATAGACACTTAGAGAGTAACAAGGAGATATGTATAGACTGCAATGATTGCCCAGGAGGCATTGTGCCTAGATCAGCTGCAGAAGGCTTCATAGAGAAAATAGCGTTTTGCATTGAGTCTTCAAAGCATATGTAGACAGTCTTCCAGAAGAGGGAAGAGGAAGAACGGAAAGCTCATTACAGGCAAAAGTGACTGCACACATGAACTCACAGACGAAATAGGACAAGTGTAGTTCATGGTGTAGAGCCAGATTGGGTGGCTGCTATGTGATGTTTAGCTCAGTTTCTGGCCTGTCATAGGGGCTCAGTAAATGTTTGGTGAATGAATGAATAATAGGAGAAGTGTTTGGGGATAATTTGGGACTTAAATTCAAAGGGTCTGAGTATGACCAGGTAAGGAGTTGGTACTTCATCCAGGCTTAAATAGGCAGTGTTTCCTAGTGGTTAAGCCCAACCCTTAGTCAGCCTGCCGGGTTTGAATGTTGGCTCCTTCATGTACAGTTTTGTAGCTGTAGAAAAGCCTAAAACCTCAGTTTCTTCACTGATAAAATCAGATTAATAATTATATTTGCCTTGTAGGTTTGCTGTGAGAATCAGAGTTAAAGCATTTAATGCAGAGGTTCGCACAGTGCGAATCTCTAATAAAGGTTCTCTGTTATTATTAAATGCTCTTTATGCCCTGGTGAGATTTTTGAAGAGTTTTAAGGAGAGAGTGAGAAGAGCAGGTTTTATTTCTCTAAGATGCTATAGGGCTGTCGGCATGCTAGGGTTCCCAGAAAGTCACCTTTCCTGATTTTTTTTCTGGCCTCTTTTGATCAGATGTGAACAAAAACACTCACAGATCCTTCAAAAACATTAGTGATCTCAAAGAGAGCTAAGAGGCATAGAAACTACCTGTCAATATAAATAGATAATAGTAATATTAATAATAATAATTAATAATAACATCATTGCTTGTGGAGACTGTTTTAGCCTTGGACGAGGAAAGCAGTAGCTTGGTAATGGGACTAAGAGTTAGAAAAGCTAGTATTAAATATCAGGTTTAACCAAGTGTAGGAGAACAGGCAAGGGGAACTAGAGATAATGGAAAAATGGCTAAATGGCCAATCATCATTATGAGAGAAAGAAAATGTGTAAACTCTCTTACCGCCTCTGTCCGCCTCTTTCCCGTTTAAGGGCAGCTGCAAACTCTTGTATCCTCACATGTAGGAAAAGTGCAGCCCTGCATGGAGCGATTTTGCTGGAAGCCTGACTCAGATTGGAAAAGGATGGGGAAGAACCAGAGAGTAGTCATGGAGCTCAGTAGCCACTTCCTGCAACTCTGACTTGAGTCCTTTGACTATGGCTGGAGTTCTAACAGTTAGTGTTTCGGTGCGTGGGATAAACAAAAGCCATCATTTCTAGAACCATACTCCTCCATCTATGAATCCCATTGCACATCTATGTGGCCTAGTTGTAGGAATTGGCAGCTCAGTGGCAGTAAAGACAGTGTTTAGATTAATGGTGCCATGCTATTCCTTGGAGGTTTTGTGAGATATTAATACATGGTCTGTGAAAAAGCAATTCTGTGGCTGTATTTGTTTGGAAACAGTGACTTAAGCAAAATGAGATCAGTGTATTCATTTTCGGATTCCTAGATGCTTAATAAGCCAATGTTCATTGTGAATCTAGAGGAAAGATCCAAGCAGAGGGCAAGATGGTGGGCATGAGATAAAGAGTTCTGCACTCACTGTGGCCAGTCTAGTGAGAGAGACAGAGAAGTAGCCCAACTAGAACAATAGCTTGTGACTACTGCTGCTAAGTGGAATATTCTGCTTTATCACTTACCCACTTGACTTATTCCACTCCATTTTCTCAGCACCAAAACCAGACCACTGATCTTGTCCTATTGGTACTTACTTCTTATCTGGCTGGTGACATCAGGAATTGGCTAAATACCTATGCAGACTCTTAGGCATACAAGGGGGCAGCTCAGTCTTACATCTGGCCCTTCGTTCCATGACCGATTCTGTCTGAGTGCTTCTCAGTCTCCTAGATTCAATGCTGGGCATAAGACAAAAGTCATAAGCTGTTTATTTCAAGTGCACAGAATTCCCAGCATCAGAGACAGGAAGAAATCTTAGCTCTCATCACATTCAATCTCTTCATTAGATATTATCATATTCAATCCCTTAATTTTATAGCAGCGTTCTGCTAAAGTAAGTTGGCTGTCATGTCTAACAGCTGCCCAAGTTGAGCACTGCACAACTGCAAGGCATCTTTCATCAGATGATGATTTGAATAGCATCCCTTGTGATAATCTAGGCAACTGTAGACAGCAGCCCTGGTTAGATATAGCAGTGTTTAATTTAGTTTCCTCTAGAAGAGGTAGCTGTGTGTTCTAAGGAGGCTGAGAATCGTAATTAAAATGTAATAATCAAAAGAGTATAAATCTTGATGCCTGAAAGGTGTATCGTGTTTCTAAAACACAGTGTTCCATTATAAAATAAATTGCTAGAGTGAACATGTTAACAGTTATCTAGCAAAAACTTATATTATCTCCCTAATTTCAAAACTCAGCCTTCTCTATAGAGGACATGATTAAAACCTAATAGAAAAAGCAGGTGGGGCTGTCTGGGTGGCTCAGTCAGTTAAGCGTCTGCCTTCGGCTCAGGTCATGATCCTGGAGTCCTGGGATCGAGTCCCGCATCGGGCTCCCTGCTCGGCGGGGAGTCTGCTTCTCCCTCTGCCCCTTACCCTGCTCGTGTTCTCTCTCTCTCTCTCACTCTCTGTCTCTCTCTCTCAAATAAATAAATAAAATCCTTAAAAAAAAAAAAGAAAGAAAGAAAAAGCAGCGGGGACAGAGAAGCAGTGGTGAGTGACAAATATTTAGAGGAGGATCAGGACAAAGGGGAACATGCCCAGAAAACACCTGATGGAAACCAGGTGTCTGACTAACAATGAAACAGACATACATACAATCTTAGGTCTATGTAATACTCCTTGGTGAGTCCTCTCAGGTGGCTTGCTAAGTTGCAAAAGGAGTGACCCGAGTGTGTTACTTTTACAGATAAGACAATTGAAGAAGAGGAGGCTTTAATGTGTTTTCTGCTACCCCTTGGGGGGTTAATTTCCAGAATGTCTCACCTGGGCAGCATCCCTATTCAATGTTGGTCCCACACCTGCTCCAGCTTTGTGACCTGCCTCCATTTGGCTTGCCAAAGCATCCGGAACATACTGAAGTGGCCTTCAGGAATAGTAACTCTTCCGTGTCCCGCTGTGGGGTTTACCTTGCCAGGCAGGACTCGGATCTTAGTCCCCGGAGGGGATTTCACAGCCTGGCCGTGGTTGCTTGTCTTCCTTCACTTGCTTTACTTATTTCTCCCACTAGACTGTGACAACGTGGAGCACAGGGCCTCCGTATTCCATCCCAAACATCCCTCATTTCTAACACGGTGCCTGCCATACAGTAGACACTCAATAAATAATTGTCAAGGGAGGGAGGGTTATAAGTTCCCTCACCCATCATTTGAGAATCTGAGCTCCAGTCCCTGTAAGCTGTTTTTTCATGTCTATTAAGCCCCAAGCCCGTTAGTGCCCTAGAAGGTCCAAAAGGCTATTTAAGCCAAGATAGATGTTTGCACAGCTTCCTCACTGCCCTGGCAAATGTGGGGGTGGACAACACTAATATTCATTCTGGATCAAAATCAGGAATTCCTGTTTGCTTAGGTTCCAGGGGTAAATCTTCCTGTACATAGAAATGTATCATGTTGATGTTCCTGATGGGCAGGCTGCCCAGAGCTTCATTGAGTTGTCAAAATTTCTACTTGAGCTATTGACAATGGAGGCTTGAAAGTAAACAGCTTTGCCAACTCCAAATAGCTGGTTTGAGGCTGGGCAAACAGGAAAGCTTTGTACAAAGCTGAGCATTGGCACAGGGCTTGGGGTTTTCAGTAAGTTTCTGCACTTGGCTTCTGGAGGGGAACACGAAGCCTGGATTCTAACCTCAGACCAGGAAACGAGACCTTGAATTCAGGGTGTGAGGAAGCACTGGCCACATGCAGGTGACCAGGGAGAGCTGTGTAAGAATGAGAAGGAGGTCGATTTTAAGTCTACATCTACCACTTGGGCAAGCCATCTGACCTCTCTGATGCCACATTTCTGCATCATTTCTGTGTCTCTAATAAGGATCTAGCGAGAGCAAAGGTGACTTGATAGAAAGGGACGTTTAAGTGCTGACATTGAAGTGATACAAAGTTGAACTCCGTTCACGGATCTACGAAGCCCTACTTGTAAAGACTTAAGACTCAGCTTCACTTTGTTTTCTTCATCCATAAAGTGGTAATAATACCACAAAGGGTGAGCCACAAATAGAGAGCTGGGTAGTCCGCAGCAAGAGACAAAGCTCTGACATTTAACACTGAGTGAGGAAGGCAATGATCAGAATACAAATAAGATGCTATGTGCATGCGTGCACGCACATGTGTGTTTGTATAAATTAATACATGTAGGGAAAATTGAAGAGACACCCTTAAAATGGACTAGAGTTAGGGAGTAAGGGGAAGGGGGGGCGAGTGAAAAAAATGATGAAGGATAAAAGTCAAAAAAATAATCGGCTGGCATGGACCATAGATAGTCGTACTCCTGAACTGAGGAATAGGATTAGTTCAATTCCGTGGTCCATGAAGGGGACAAAAAAGTCACCATGCAAATAAGTATAGAACTACAAACACGATAGCTGGTGTGAATAAAATAAAGATATGCTCAAGAAGAAGGGAAGGAGGGGAGCCTAACATGGATGTGATAGTGAGCTGGGTGAAGGGTGGAGGAAAGGACATTCCAGTTCACGGGAGGGCCAGTGCAAAGTCCATGGTGCTCTGAAGAGCTTGGTGTATTCAAGGCTCCAAGAGCCACGCCGCTGCTGCGTGAGAGGAGGAGGGGTTAGAGATAAGCCTGAAGTGGGAGATGGAAGCTGAGCTCTGCAAGTTCCTGTGGACCACATGGAAAGGTTGCCTCTTAACTTAAGCGCAATGGGGAAGCTATAAAGAAGTTTTAAAAAAGCAGGAGCTGGTGGGTAATGATGGGTTTGATGGGCATAGAATGTATGTGGCGTACTCAGATTTTTGTTGACTATTCTAACTGCTGTCAGGGAGCCAGAGTGGATGTAGACAGATCTATTACGAGCTTTCTTGCAGCTGTCCAGATGGGCCATGAGAGTGGTTTGGAAAACAGTGTGGGCAGTGGGAACACAGAGAAGTTAGTGGTTGGAAAAATACTTGGAGATGGCATCAACAAGTTATTTAAGACAAATAGGTCTTTGGCGTGGATTATGTATGTGTCAAGACTACTTATCGATCTTCGTTGCCTGATTACAGGCATCCCGTTCTGACTGAGATCAGAGATAGCCCTGTTACATTTCTTTAGCCAGTGAATGTTAAAAAAAGTAGCACAGGTCCTTCTTTCTAGGTAGAATTTTTAAGAGCTAGAGGTTGTGGGCGCCTGGGTGGCTCAGATGGTTAAGCGTCTGCCTTCGGCTCAGGTCATGATCCCAGGGTCCCGGGATCGAGTCCCACATCAGGCTCCCGGGTCAGCGGGGAGCCTGCTTCTCCCTCTGACCCTCTCCCCTCTCATGCTGTTTCTCTCTCGCTCGCTCTCTAATAAATAAATAAATAAATAAATAAATCTTAAAAAAAAAAAAAAGAGCTAGAGGTTGCTTTGATATATTTTCCATTTCCTTTGGCATGAGACCAGCAATGCCCTAGATAGAGGCTGTCTCACCAAGCTGGGTCTCAGTATGATAATAATGTGTGACAGAGCCTCAACTGACCAGTGATAAAATGAGTGAGAAATTAATCTTCTTGGTCAAGTGTACATCAAATGCCTAGTAAGATATATTGTATGCTAGGCCACTGAAAAAAAAAAAACTCGGAAGAATGAAGTGGGGGAAATCGGAGGGGTAGACGAACCATGAGAGACGATGGACTCTGAAAAACAAACTGAGGGTTCTAGAGGGGAGGGGGGTGGGAGGATGGGTTAGCCTGGTGGTGGGTATTGAGGAGGGCACATTCTGCATGGAGCACTGGGTGTTATGCACAAACAATGAATCATGGAACACTTCATCTAAAACTAATGATGTAATGTATGGGGATTAACATAAGAATAAAAAAACCTCAATATATTTTATTTTATTTTTTTAAAGGTTTTTAAATTTATTCATTCGAGACACAGCGATACAGAGAGAGAGAGGGAATATGAGCAGGGGGAGAAGCAGAGGGAAGGGGAGAAGCAGGCCCCCCGCTAAGCAGGAAGCCCGATGTGGGGCTCGATCCCAGGACCCTGGGATCACGACCCGAGCCGAAGGCAGACGCTTAACCAACTGAGCCACCCAGGCGCCCCAAAACTCAATATATTTTAAAGGAGTGACATAATACTTAGAATATTTTCTTAGCACAATGGTATTAAATTGGAATCAATAACAGAAAGATATCTGAAAAATACTCAAATATTTGGAAATTAAACAACTCACTATAGAATAACCTATGGATCAAATTAGAAACAATTAGGGAAATCAGAATATACTTTGAAAGAATAAAAATGAAAACTCAGTATGTCAAAATTTATGGTAAGAAGCTGAGGGAAATGTAAATTTTAAATGAACATATTGGAATGAAGAAAGTATAAAGTCAATGATCTGTGATCCCACTTTAAGAAGCTAGAAGAAGGAAAGCTAATTAAATTTGAAGTAAATGGAAGAAAGTCTTTAATAAAATATGTGTGGAAATCAATAAAATATATAATGGAAAAGCAATTGAGAAAATCAAAATAAAAAAATTGTTCTTTGAAAAGTTTAATAAAATTGATAAAGCATAAAAAGATTCGTTAAGAAAAAAAATGATAGAAACATAAACTACCAATATCAGAAATGAAAGATAAGACATCATCACAAATCCTAGAAACATTGAAAGGATAATAAGGGGAAGGTTAGTATGAGAAAAATTTTATGGCAGTAAATTCAGCAACTTAGATGAAATGAAAAAAAAAAGTTATTTGAAAAGCACAATGTACGAGAGGTGCCGTTAGAAGAAATATTTTTAAAAATTGGAAGCATCTGGGGGCGCCTGGGTGGAAATTTGATAGTGTCAGAAAGATATATACAAATCTATGAAGTAGAATAAAAGGTCTAGCAATGGGCCCACATATATATCGAAAAATACAAAGGTGCCATAGCAATTCAATGGGTAATGAAAGTGTTCTCATAAATGGTGCTGGAGCAACTGGATATCTGCATGGAAAAAATGAAACTCAACACATACTTTATGTCATATAATACAATTTATTTGAGATGTAATGCATACCTAAACTTAGAAGCTATTATCTATAAAACTTTTCATATAAGACATGGAACAGTATCTTCACAACTTTGAAAAAGCCAAATTTTTTTTCCTTAGGAAATAATACAGAAAACACAGGAACTAAAAAGAAGATATTGATAAATTGAACATCATCAAAATTAAAAACCTCTGCACATCAAGAAAACAAACAGGCAGAGCATAGATTGGGTGAAAATATTCACAATATATATATTTGATAAAGGACTTATATCTAGAATATACAAAAATCCTACAACTCATTAATAAGGAAGATGTGGTACATATATACAATGGAATATTATTCAGCCATCAAAAATGATGAACACCCACCATTTGCATCAACATGGATAGAACTGGAGGGGATTATGCTAAGTGAAGTAAGTCAAGCAGAGAAAGACAATTATCATATGGTTTCACTCATATGTGGAACATAAGCAATAGCATGGAGGACCGCAGGGGAAGGGAGGGAAAACTGAATAGGAAGAAATCAGAGAGGGAGACAAACCATGAGAGATTCTGGACTCCAGGAAACAAACTGAGGGTTTCAGAGGGGAGTGGGTAAGAGGGTGATGGGTATTAAAGAGGGCAAGTGTTGTGATGAGCACTGGGTGTTATACGAAACTAATGAATCATTGAACACTACATCAAAAACTAATGATGTACTGTATGGTGATTAACTGAATATAATACAAAAAATAAGGAAAACAACCCATTTAAAAAGAGCAAAAGGGGGTGCCTGGGTGGCACAGTTGGTTTAGTGTCCGATTCTTGGTTTCTGCTCAGGCTGTGATCTCAGGGTTCTGGGATGGAGCCCCATGTCAGACTCAGTGCTCTCCCTCTGCCCCCCAACCCCCCCCCACACACGTTCACTCTCGCTTTCTCTCTCTAAATTAAACAAATCTTTAAATAGCAAAAGATTGAAGAGACACTTCACAAAAGAAGATACTCTAGTGGTCAATGAGCATACGAAAAACTGTCCAACATCCTTAGTCATCAAGGAAATGCAAATTAAAACATGAGATACCACTATATACCCACTAGCATGATTAAAATGCAAACTTTGGCATGTATATGGAGCAACTAGAATCTTAAACATTGTTGGTGGAGGTGTAAAATGGCACAACTGCTTCCAAAACTGCTAAAGTGTTCAGCAGTCTTTTAGATGTATCTATTCTATGACTCAGCGATTATAGTCCAAGGGAAATGAAATCACACATCCACTAAAGTTTTGGATATAAGTGTTCATAGCAGCTTTATTTATAATAATCAGAGACTGGAAGCAATCCAAATGTTTATCCATAGGAGACTGAATAAGCAAACTGGTGTGTTCATATAATTCAATACTACTCAGCAATAAAAAGTGTGAACTAGTGATATATTGTAAAAATTAACCTTGATATGGCCTTTCTGATCCAACCCTATATCGTCAAAACTGTCAACCTCTAGTCTTGACCTTGTCATGCTTATTTCTCCTGTAGTCACTCTTCTCCAGCCACAGTGTCTTTTCTTCAGTTCCCCTCAATTAGTTGACAGATGAATGAGGACGGAGTGGCACGGAATATGTTCCTGTATCACCATCTCTAATACTCCTGAAAGCACACTCCATTTTCTTCAACATTTTACAATGAAAATTTTCAAAAGTTGAAAAATTTTACAGTAAACACCTGTATACCTACCACCAAGATTCTACCCTTAACAATTTATTATGCTTGTTTTAACACATATCTATCCATTATCCATCCTTCTATGCAATGGCCCACTTTTATTCCATCAATTCTTTAGGGAAGTTGTCTTTGAATCCCCAAAGAGGCAAATGCCTTTCATCCAGCTCGGTACCCTCCATTACAATTTCTTATTCTTCTCTTACGATACTTGATTTAATTACCACGAATAGCTTCATTTAATGTTTGTCTTCTCTGCGGGACCAGCGATTCTCCAATTGAGCTTGCATCAGAATCACCCGAGAGGCTTGCTAAAGCACATGTTACTGAGCCCCATCTCCCAAATTTCTGATAGAGCTGGTCTTGGTTGGGGGTTCCAAAATTTGCATTTCTCACAAGTTCCAGGTGATGCTGATACTAAGGATCCACAGACGACACTTTGAGAACCATTGATGTTGATTGTAAGCACCATAGATTCAGAGATCAGGTCTGTTTTATTATTTATTGCTGATTCCCATCAGCTATCACAGGGAACAGAGTGGGTACTCAGGATGTGGTATGGATTTGCTGAGGGAATAGATATATAGATGATAGATAGATAGATAGATAGATAGATAGATAGATAGATAGATAGATAGATAG
>NW_023270503.1:20053980-20141715 GCF_011800145.1 Mirounga leonina | reverse complement strand
TAGATAGATAGATAGATAGATAGATAGATAGATAGATAGATAGATAGTAAATGAATAACCATATACAGTGAATAAATGAATAAATATATATAGTGAATATACATACAAAGTAAATGAAAAGCATATGCATATATTCATATATGCTTTTCATTTACTGTATCATAAGAATTCCTCATAACCATTATTGTCAATAAATAGCTTAATCAGTCAGCATATCCTGTTTACTTACTTTCCCCTGTTCTTAGATAGTAACATTGTTCCTAATTATATTGTTATATTGATTATTATTCTTTCCCAAATAGATTTTGATTTTCACAGGGGTTCCTTAACATCAGAAAAAAAATTGTCACCAACAAAGGACGAAGTATACTTTCTGATTTTATGTCTTTTTCTTATGATCACAGGCATGGTAAAATCAGCGTATCATTTCCCACTTAAATGAGGTAGGAATTATGACTTCAAAAAGCACATTTCTCAAGGGAAGAAGCCAAAAAAAAAAAAAGAAACACACAAACAAAAACAAAAACCCTAAATATACTTTGACTAACTGCCAACAAGGTACTATTTGTGTGAGGTTTAATGCACAGGTGTGACGGTGAGAGGTGAGGCCACAGAATGTGCCTTGAACCATCAGTATGCATTACCCGAACCGTGAAAACACCTGGTTCTAAATGATTGAAGGCACCCATTGTCACTAAAGGGATTGCCTGGCCCAGCTCTGAGCTCTTCAGATAAAGGATGCAAAAAGAATGGCCTTGAGTTGAGTGTGACTTGTTAAAAAAAAAAACTTTAGGGGCGCCTGGGTGGCTCAGTCGTTAAGCGTCAGCCTTCGGCTCAGGTCATGATCCCAGGGTCCTGGGATCGAGCCCCACATCGGGCTCCCTGCTCAGCGGAAAGCCTGCTTCTCCCTCTCCCACTCCCCCTGCTTGTGTTCCCTCTCTCGCTGTGTCTCTTCCTGTCAAATAAATAAAATCTTTAAAAAAAAAACAAAACAAAACTTTAATTTTTAGAGCAATTATTGGTTCACAGCAAAACTGAGAAGGTATGGAAATTTCTCAATTATTCTCAGCTCCCACACGTGCATAGCCTTCCCTATCAACATCCTCCCCCAGAGTTGCACATTTGTTATAGCTGATAAACCTACGCTGACATCCACCCAAAGTCCATAGTTTACATCACGGTTCGCTCTTGGTGTTGTACATTGTATGGGTTTGGACAAATGCATGATGACATGCATTCACCCTTATAGTATCAAGAAGAATATATTCATTGCCCTAAAATCCTATGTGCTCCACCTTATTCACCCATTACCCCCAACCCCTGTTAATCATTGATCTTTTTACTGTATTGATAGTTTTGCCTTTTACAAAATATCGTCTAGTAGGAATCATGCCATATGTAGTCTTTTTAGATTGGCTTCTTTCACTTACTAATATACATTTAAGGTTCCTTTGTGTCTTTGCATGGCTTGATATATCATTTCTTTTTAGCATTGAATAATATTCCATTTTCTGAGTGTCCCACAGTTTATCCATTCACCTACTGAACAACATCTTGGTTGCTTCCAAATTTTGGCAAGTTTGAATAAAGCTGCTATAAGCATAAATGTGCAGATTTCTGTGCACACATACGTCGTTAACTCCTTTGGGTAAGTACCAAGGGGCACGATTCCTGGGTTGTATGACCAGAGTATGTTTAGTTTTATAAGAAACCACCAAACTGTCTTTTGAAGTGGCTGTACCATTTTGCCTTCCCACTAGCAATGAATGAGTTTCTACTGCTCCACATCCTCGCCAGCATTTGGAGTTGGGAGCGTGCTGAATTGGGGCCATGTTGCTGGTCATGCTATCTGTATTGTGCTAGCTCCTTGTGGTTTTAATTTGCGATTCCCTGATGACATCTGATGTGGGACATCTTTTTAGATGCTTATGTGCCATCTCTGTATCATCTTTTGGTGAGGTGTCTGCTAAGGTTTTGGCCTATTTTTTAAGTGGGTTTTTGTCTTGCTGTGTTTTTTTTTTTTTTTTAAAGATTTTATTTATTTGAGAGAGAATGAGATAGAGAGAGAGTATGAGAGGGGGGAGGGTCAGAGGGAGAAGCAGACTCCCTGCTGAGCAGGGAGCCCAATGCGGGACTCGATCCCAGGACTCTGGGATCATGACCTGAGCCGAAGGCAGTCACCCAACCAACTGAGCCACCCAGGCGCCCTGTCTTGCTGTGTTTTAAGAATTCTTTGTATATTTTGGGTAACAATCCTTTATCAGATGTGTCTTCCAAATATTTCTCCCAGTCTGTGTGGGTGTGTGTGTTTTGTTCTCTCAACAGTATCTTTCTCAAAGTAGACATTTTTAATTTGAATGAAGTCTAGCTGCCTTGTCCTAATTTGTTGATGGCTGGACGTGATATACTGGGTAAAGGAATTGCAGTAAATAGGCCTTTGGGAATGTGATGGTGAGGTGTGGGGGGAGGGGACATGTTTTGTGATCCCATGGGTAGGTCTGTCTTTTAGTGGATTGTGAGCTTCACTCGTGTTTCTCAGCTTCCCCCTCCCTTTTGGGGGGACAGGACGGCTAGAGTGGACTGGAGTTGCACGTGCCCTCCCCCCACCCCTTTCCTTCACTGTGAGGATGGCTGGTGTTGGGTTTTTCCCTTCCCCCAGGTCAGTTAGGCTCTGATAAAACTCTAGCAGGTTAGGCTTTAGTTAACTCGTTTTTCCTGAGGGCAGAACTTATTAGGAAGAACCAAACCCTCTGACATATCTCAAAATGGTTCTTTTGACCCTCCCCTACCGGAAGCAGGAGGGGATTCCTCTGACATTCACTAATAAGAACCTGGTGGAGCGTCTATAAGTACCACTCACAAAAGTGTGGGGTTTCTCTCCGAGGAGTTTTTACCTCTCAGGTGTGTCCACACTGAGCCTCCTGCAGTTCATCCATTACGACGCACGTTTCTCTTTCCCGGTACTGGTTCCTGTGGAGATTTCTGCTCCAGTAAGTCGTGCTTCTCTGTACTCACGTGTTTGTCCATCCAGTTTGTGGGGGTAAAGTGGTTCGCTTCGTGATCTTCTCTTACAGATCTAAAAAGAGTTGTTGATTTCCCAGTTTGTTTGGGTTTTCACTTGTTAGGATAGAGGGGCGACTTAAGATTTTCACATGCTAGGTTGGAAGCCTGAGTAGGGCTTTTAAGTCGGCTTTTGTTGTGGTTCCTTGGCTGCATGCAATATGGGGGTGGAAGGGAGGCATTCATTGCAAAACATCTTTAAAGTTTGCTTATTATTTCTGCCTGATTCAAATGATGAAGAATTTTCAAAATGATTTTTATCACTTTTATCATTTCCCTGCATTGGAATTGGGGAGCAGAGTTACTCTAGGCACCATTCCTACCCATACTGGACGCTTCCCCCTCATTTGAAAGTTGCCATGAACCTCCTTACAATGTTCTTTATTCAACACAAAATAAAATTGCCTAAATAGAAGGCATAACATTCATCTGTCTGTAAATGCATCCAGCCTCCCTTTACTCTCTGCCTTCTTTGTTTCAGGTAGTGTGGGAAGAGAAGTCATGAAACATTGTCTTTCCTCACAGGAGTCAGAGTCTAGCAAAGAATACAACTAATAATCTCGGTGCAGTGGGATGTCAGCCTCAAGTAAATTATGCTTGGGTCTCCTGAGGGAAAAATTAGTATTTAAACAAGGCTGGGGCATCAGGTGGACACACTTAACTGAGTTTCGAAGACAGTACTTTTAGTATAAGCAGCGTGGCCACATACACCTTAAACTTCCATATGTTATATATCAGCATTTCAATCAAGCTGGGGAAAAAATGGGGGGAGTTGGCTAAAGCAATTTTAAGTGGAGGTAGCATCTAGGAAGACGGGAGGTATAAACAGAGCAACGGTTTCCAAAGAATAAGAAACCTTCAGTGTGGGATTGCTTATTTGAGACAATTCAGAAATTATGAGAGGTTGACCAAGGTCTGATCATGAATTGCTAAGAAACTGACCAACCAAGTTGACCCGTGCCTATCTCTTCAGCTTTATTTTACCACTTCCTCCTTGTTATCTGTGTTCTAGCCCCACTGGCCTTAGATCATTCTCCTAAATCTCTCATGCTTCCCCCTACCTATGGACCTGTACACACTGCCTGGGAGTTTCTTTCGTGCATGCTTCCTTATCCAGGTGATGAGGATGACTATTTCTTCAGATCTGGCCTCCAGTTCTGTTTTCTCAAGGAAGACCTCACTGACCCTTGACATGAGATCTCTCTCTATCTTGCATCTTCTCTGTTGGCTACACTCTTCCCAGGTAGCTCTTGTCTTGGTGGGTATTTATGAAGACCGTTACTCCCCCCCACTATTCTGGAAGCTCAAGCAGGAGAGAGGTCCTGTCTGTTTTCCTCAATATTGTATCTCTTTTGTGAACAGAATTTCTGGCATATAAGGAGTGTTTAACATGTTCTGAATTAAAGAAGACAAAAACTAGTATTTATCAATAACTATATGCCTTGCTGTGTGTGTGTGTGCGTGCAGAAGTTTTTCCACTTAATCCTAGCCCAAACTCCTGCAGTTGCTGAAATTATTTCTATTTTACAATTAAGATGCATTGGGTTAATGGGAGTCAGTGTCTCAATACCAGACAATGAACTGCAGAGAAACTGAGTCCATCACCTGTCTACCTTTAAAATGAAATTAAATGACCAATTATATTTACTAATTCCATATATATGTATTGAGTATTTACTATGTGACAGGCACTGTTCTATCTAGGCTCTGGGAATATGGCAGTGAGTAATACCAACCAAGTCCAGGTTCTTGTTTTCATGGAGCTCACAGTCTAGTGGGATATCCGTTAGCCCCCAAAAATCTCAGAGCTTGGAAATTACAGAACCAGCCTTTAACTTTAGGTCTCCTTGTCTCTGACCTTTTACAGCCTGCTGCTCTATGGAAGTCTCCCTAATACAGGTTCCAAAATAAATACATTTTTTCTGATGATCACATTCAGCCTTTCAGTTTGTGAGGTGACCCAACCTTTTTTGGCCGTCTTGAAGAGAAAACATTGCGGGGCGCCTGGGTGGCTCAGTCGTTAAGCGTCTGCCTTCGACTCAGGTCATGATCCCAGGGTCCTGGGATCGAGTCCCGCACCGGGCTCCCTGCTCCACGGGAAGCCTGTTTCTCCCTCTCCCACTCTGCCTGCTTGTGTTCCAGCTCTCGCTGTGTCTCTCTGTCAAATAACTAAATAAAATCTTAAAAAAAAAAAAAAAGAAAGAAAAAAATTTAATTAAAAAAAAAAAGAAAAGAAAACACTGCTTTTATCCTCACTCCCCCCATCGTTCTTTTGCTATCTTAGCATTTATCGTTATTCCAAAAGCAATTAACATACTATTCTTAGAGTTCAACCAATATCCCAGCTCTAGAGGAATCACTTGTGGTTTTTGTTTTGTTTTGTTTTGTTTTTGCCATAAAAGGAAGCATCTTTAACTTCTTGTAAAATAGCATACAACATAAATGTAGTCCATTTGTCTGGACTTATTTTCTAGAGTTTTGGCTACTTAACCTCTTACATACACATTTCTTTGGCCAGAGACTTAGTTAATAATCCCCTCTTAACACTGCCCTCTAGACCAAATTCAGAGAAGGTGCTCCATCTTTAAATGCTATTTTCCTTTTATGCACATTTATAATTCTGATACTTCTGTTACCTAATATACATTTTCCAACTCTGAACTCCTGTCTCTCAAATGCCCTATATCCTTCTAAACAATACACTTAGATGTATTGCTTTTTCTTCTCTCATTGACCATTGCAAGTATAATCAAGTTAGTCCTATCGTGGGGAAAAAAAATATATAACAAAATAAAAAACACTCCCACTGAGTTGTATAGACCTCGTGTTGTCCCTGGACCTCTATAGGTAACAACTCTAAACTTCTATAGTCTTCTGTTGCCTGTGCAATAGTTTGCTAGGGAATCAGTCCTCAAAAGCATCTAGCCTCCTTGGCATCCCTCTTTACTTCCCCTCCAGGATTTCTCTTTGTTCCTTTTCTGCTTATCAGTTCCTACAGGCCCAGTTAATCTAAGACTCAAGTTTCTCAAGCATAGGCCTCCTCTTCAAATTACCTGTTATTCCCTGTCATGTTCATTGCCCTACCTTTTTTTTTTTTTCTTTCTCTTTGTGAACTATAGCCAAGGCTGTTTTGTAAAGTAAATCTTCCCTCATCTTTCTGCATCAGGAAGAGACTTGTTTCTGCTATTTTCATATTGTACTCTTTGTTCAAGAGTCGCTATTACATTTCTCTTCACTGCTTCCTGAAATTTACCTTTACCTTTCTTCTATTTTTTATCAGCAAGACACTTCCGTTCTCCTCTCCTTCAGTTCCAGAAGTATTTCTTGTATATTTTGGAGAAGATGCCAAGACTTACTTCGTGAGTCTTGGCCTCACAGTTTTCCTTGCTGCTTTTTGTAAATTTTTCCTGAATCGTTTCGATGTTTATCCCTCTTCCACAAGGGTGACATAACTAGTCCCTTTTTGTCAGGGCACAGCTGTGTTCTTCTTTTTCATATCACCTTTTTTCTTTCAGATTTTTTTTTTAAAGATTTTATTTATTTATTTGAGAGAGCAAGAGAGCAAGAGAGCACAAGTAGGCAGAGCCATAGGGAGAAGGATAAGCAGGCTTCCCACTGAGCAGAGAGCCCTGATGCGGGGCTCGATCCCAGGACCCTGGAATCATGACCTGAGCGAGTCGAAGGCAGACGCTTAACCGACGGAGCCACCCAGGTGCCCCAGTGTCACCTTTTTTCATATCACAATGAGAGCATGTGGTTTCTTAATTCTGGGAATAGTCATTGTCTTTTAAGAAAACTTAAAAATAACATTTCATAATTAGGTTTTTTTCCCCTATAAAAACTACGAAGCCAATATAAACTATTTAATCCCAGGAATTTGATTTTTTTAAAAATATGTTACTTTGGTTATTCTTATTTGAGTACCTAAGTATTCCAGATAGTATGCTATGTTCTAGGAAAACAAAAATAAATTTCCTGCTTAAAATGTACTCAAAATTTCATGGAGATATTGGAGTATAAATAATTTTGATTCATGTGGTAAATAAAGCTATGTGATAAAGAGTTATGGGAACATAGAGGAGAAAGAAATTCATCTAGAGAATTAGAGACAGCTTCATAGGGGAGCATATCTTTGAATTGTGTATGAAAAAAGTGAATAAGCATATACAATATGGAAAGGCTATGAAAGAGATGTCCATGTTGTGGAAACATACTTTATATGTAGAGGTAAAAAGTATAAAAGAGCAGGGCACAGTTAGGGAAGGGAAACTAGTATGGCTTGAATCAAGTATAGATTATGTGAGGAGGGGAGATAGAAATCTAGTGGGCCGAGTATAGTAGGAACAGATTATGTGGATCTCTTTTGCCAGAGTTGGGGCTATAGTCAAAAGTGAATGCAGATAAACCCTGGAAACATGCTAGGTTAAGATATAGAAGTCTATTTGTTGGGATTATTATATTCAAGTAACTGAGTGTTCTTGTTCAGCAGCAGGCAAGGTTCTTTTTGGTGCCCCCACTGAAGCGGACTCTGCCATCTTCCGTTCTCTGGATATCGATATCTATCCAGCAGAAGGGGAGGCAGAGAGACCATAGAGGGTAGTACAGGAGGTTTTTATAAGGTGGTCCTGGATGTAGGGTACTTCATTATTTTTAAGGATTTATTTATTTTAGAGCGAAAGAGAGCGAGAGTGAGCATGTGCACACGCAAGCGAGTGCAAGAGCGTCAGAGAGAGTCTCACGCAGACTCCCTGCTGAGCACAGGGCCCCGTGCGGGGCTCCATCTCATGACCCTGAGATCCTGACCTGGGCCAAAACCAAGGGTCAGACATTTAACTGACAGAGCCACCCAGGGGCCCCTACTTTTATCCATATGCTATTGGCTAGAACTAAAGGACAAGGCAAAAATCTACCAGAAAGGGACCCTGGGGAACATCATGGAGGTGTATGCCCAGGATAAAAGTCTCTGCCCCAGCAATGCAAAAATTTTCAAGTGGTGGGAGTTTTCAAGAAGGGAAAGGACCTATCTAGATTCTCACTCGGATGGAGAATACCAAGGGAGCAAGCTTGGAGGAATAAAGCAAGTTTAAAATTGTATACATTGAGTTTGAGATGGTTTTAGCATAGGAATATGAATGGAGGGTATGCCTGGAGCTTGGAAGCACTGAAAGTTATTGTTAAATCTTTGAGAATTATCCAAACAAAAGTGAGATAGTTAAAATTACAAGAACTAATTATCTGACCAGGGATAGTGTGTAGGTCAAGCAGAGAACAAAAAATCTACCTTAAAATTTCTTATTTAAATAATTGAACAAATTAACATGAATCAAAAGAGGGCAATGGTTGTCAGAAAAGTAGGAAGAAAACTAAGAGCAATGTCACCAAAGCCAAGGGAAGAAATGGTTTCAGAGAAAGATTTATTCAGCAGCATAAAATGCAATACAAAATCCAGATAGGAAAAGGACAAGCCAATGTTAGAGGTTTTTCATGGCCTATGAAAGAGCAGCTTCAATTAAATTGTTGGAGTAGAGGCTAGAATGCTGTGATTCAAAAAAAGAATGGGAGAGAACTATATAAAAATAAAGGACTGACTCTTCCAAGAAACCTGGATAAGAAGGAAAAGTGAGAGAGAGAGAGTGACTTTAGGGAGAACAGGGTTGAAGACAAGGTTTTATTTTGAAGTTTTAAAGGGTAGTAGATATTTGAACGTGTCTGTAGGATCAAGGGAAGGAGCAATGGAGGAGGTTTGAAATATCCAACAGACAGAATAATTGATGGAGCAATGCTTTAGAGGAGGAAAAGTTGCAAACATAGGTAGAGGCATCAGCTTTAGAAAGAAAATGTCAATATTTTCTGTCGGAGAGGCAAAAAGAATGAAAAGTTTAAAGGATGCAGCCATTTCACGCCAGAGGGAATATGATTCTGAAACTCAAGTTCTACAGTTATTTTCCTGAAGAAGTAGGAGGTAAGGTCTTCCAATGAAAGTGAGTTAGGGGTGAGAGGAGAGTTGATGGCTTGATAAACTGGAAAAGGTTTAGAAGGCTCATGGTAAAGGGCAGGAGGAGGAGTCCAAGGCCCAACCAGGACAACAGTTATATTATGTCCTGTATCTTCAGAACAGATCCTTCATTTAAGGCTATACCCTTCAGCCTCCACTCTCCCAAAGACTGTATGGGTTTTCTACAATTCCTTTGGGCCCACTATTCTTTATGCAACTCTTTTGGAAGACGAATTTGTTTGCCCTAATCTGCCAAACCATCCACTTTGATAGGACTGATGGGCAAATGGACAAAACCTTAACCCTTTCCCTGTTTTCTGTCTTCTTCCAAATGCTTATTTGCAGATAACTTTTATACCCTGACTAAGATGGAGGAAGAAAATTAGGTCTGTTACTAAAATACCATAATGTAGCTTCTTTTCTGCATATGCATTAATATAGCATTAGTGATCACATTCCTTGTAGCTTCCACATTCACGACACTCTTTATCTTAAGATCTTGACCTGCTAGCGCCTGATTCGAGAAATCTCAAAAGCAATGCATCTTATCATTTGGGATGCTGAGATGAGGAAGGAAATTGACATGGGGTAAAACTGGGACTAAGGAGTTTAATTTTGATTCACCCTCAGCTTGGCCCTCTGATGTTTACATATTAATGGAACCATAGTTGAGATGACTCCCAGTACCAAAGGGTTCAGGCCAGTTGTCTTAGTGTTCCTAGGCTACCATCATAAAATACCATAGACTGAGTGGCTTCAGCAACAGAAATGTGTTTTCTCTTCATTCTGGGGACTGAAAATCCAAGATCAAGGTACCAGCAGGGCCGGGATCCAATTCGGTCCTCGGTCCTATATGAAAATGGCCAAGATCTACAAAGAATGTCTGACCCAATCCAGGAAGCTGGGACTCTTTTAGCAGGTAATAAGAAGTCTTCATAGGGGCGCCTGGGTGGCTCAGTTGGTTAAGCAACTGCCTTCAGCTCAGGTCATGATCCTGGAGTCCCAGGATCGAGTCCCGCATCGGGCTCCCTGCTCAGCAGGGAGTCTGCTTCTCCTTCTGACCCTCTCATGCTCTCTCTCTCTATCTCATTCTCTCTCTCTCTATCTCATTCTCTCTCTCAAATAAATAATAAAATCTTTAAAAAAAAAAAAAAGTCTTCATAGAAGGTTGTGAGACTTTGCTGAGGCACAACTCTCCCCACACTGGTGAGGCGGGGGCTACTCATACAGAATTTGGGGGATCAGGAGTGACTGTAGACCTGGGATGGGTTTGCAGCTATGGGTATATATCATTAGTCACTTCAGCTGGAAGAAGGGGCTGACACATCCTCTAGAACTATTCACTCACCACCACGGCATTGCTTTCTTCATTATATTCACCACATCTGAGAAAGCATGGGAGACAAGATGGGAAGATCAAAGTGGAATCAGCATCTTAAGATCAAGCCAGCTAATGATAATGGTGGGACTAGAACCCAAGCCCCTAAATGTCCGAGTGTTATACTTCCTCTGCTAGTATCTATTGCAGTTTAACTTTGCAGTCAGATTGACGTTCTCTACAGGGAACGGAGATACCACCTCTGTTTTATTACTCTAAATTACTGTTTGAGACTTAGAGGATGAAGCAGCTTCTGGGATGATGAAAATAAGAGTTCACCATCTTGGAGCACTTATGTGTCACCCACTTTCGATGTGTGATATCACTTAATTCCCCCAAACAACCCTGTGTAGTAGGTATTATTACCATTTTCATTTTATAGATGAAGAAAGAAAGGTTGAGAGGAGAATGAGGTGCCACAGCAAAGAAATAGCAAATCCAAGATTCAAACCCAGCTTGACTGAGTGAAGAGTCAAAGGTTATTACTAGGAAACTGGAGACCAAGTGCTTGGTAGAAACTGCTTGCTCTCATTGAGCAGAAAACTGATTTCATTTGAGTCTTCATTGTATTGGTATTTTTACAGCATGTATTCTGTGCCAACATATCATTTGACCTGAATCATTTAAAGGTATGCACATTTTCCCCTAAATGATAAATCAGACACTAATGATGAGGTTTATTCTCCCTCCTTCTCACATACAGAAGTTCAGAAACACATACCTCACAGAGGCAAAATTAGGAGCCCTTCTCTAAAAGAATGAACAATTCAGAATCCCATGATTGCCTAGAATAATGTCCTGATTCAAAAAAGAAAAAAAAAAAATGCAACTGGAGGCTTCAGGAGAATAGTGGTTGAGATGATAGTCCTAAAATTACCCATTTCCCAACCTCAGTGAAACATCAAATGTACAATTGGTCTCTTCCCCACCCCCCATCGCCAGCATAGAGTTTCAGTTATCCCCAGAGGCACACCAGCCTGCTGCAATAAGTAACAGTCCTCAGAGTTCTGAGACTCCCTCTACAGCCCATCTCCACTACTGACTCACTGCAGGATTTGCTAAAACTTGGCTTGCTCACTCACTGAGATGAGCTAAGAGAAATAACACTCCTGATGTTTAAGGCTGTGAGCAAACAGCCGTGCTATCCCGGCAACAAGCAAAGGATGCTTAACATATAATCTGTTTAGTGTTGCATTCAAAACCTATATACAGGAAGTCGTCCAACACATAGTTAATGATATGCTTCATCGTTATTTGACTGCATTGTAATTTGACCTAAATGGTGAACGGTTTGTGTAAATTGCTATATTTATGAGCAGTGACTATCTCTTAACGTTTGTATGGCACTTTAAAGTTACAATGCACTTTACCATAGATTATCTCATTATCTCACATGAGAAGATCTAACGAGCTCAGTAAATATTAGTTTAATTTAAATCACTCAAAACCGTGTTAGAAAAGCTGGCTAGTAATTACTAACTCCTTTTATATGGATGAGGAAGCTGGGACCCAGCTAGAGACACACAGCTACTTTGTGATTGGGCCAAAGCTAGAGCCAAAGCCATTTGACATCCATCACAGCTGGTCTTTTTACTGCCACACAGTTAAACACTTCTGAAGGTAGCATCAATGTTGTATGGAGGTGGAGAGTGGGTAGAACTAAATGAAAAAGCTTTCCAGCTGTCCCCCTTTAGTTCCCTTTAGCTCCTTCAGGTGGTTTATCCTTCAATCCTTTTTACAATGGCATCTTGGACCACCTCCCTCTTTAATTCCTTAAGGCAGATGGATCTGTGTTTTATGTTGGTTGAGATGGGGAAAGGGGAGAGATACAAAACCTGTACCTCTCAGAAGACTACTGCTAACTTTTAATACTATTAATAGTAAAAAAGAAAGTCATATTTGCATTGTGCTTTGTAGTTTTTAGAGTACTTTCTTTAGGTAAATGGCAAAAGTTCAAATAGCTTATCAGGGAGGGTTTCCATTATCTTGCTCTTATCTGCCCCCCCAATATCAGCTCCCCTGTTCCTCCAGATGCACTCGGCTCCAGTTACACAAAACTTCTAAAACTTGAAGGTAATAAGGAATTTTGTACCTCCATAACCTTGTACATGCTGTTTGCATGGATTGCCTCTCCCCTACTTAATCTCAAGTATCCAAAGGCTTTAATTCTTTCTCTTCAGTGCTTAGTCATCAGAGTCCCCTGGGGGTGATTTTAAGAAACACTATCCCTAGGCTCTGTCCTAGGCCAGTTGTATCTGAATGGGGAGGGGGGGCGATCTTGGACATCTATAAAAATGTCTCTGTTTGATTTTGGTGCTTTCGAGGGTTGCGTGTCATTATTCACATTTCTGTCTTTCGCATTAGGCCTTCAGCTCTTTGAGGGGATTGAGGATTTTATTCAATTTTGTATTCCCAGAGCCTAGCATGGCTTTAGTCTTGATTTCAAGATTGTATCTGTGTTGCTTCCCTAATTTGGGTTTAGAAGAAGTTACTCTGGACATCTGCTTTCTTGAGCAGAAACCTATAGTTACATCTGGGTAGGGCTCTCCCTTTTCTGGGATACCTTTCTTCACTCCATCCATGTGGTTTGGATGGAGTGGCTTTGTGTCTCCACTGTGACCCACCTTCTGGTTACAGCTGATGAGTTGGCTGATGGGAAATTGCCTACTTAACCCAAACTTGCTCCCAAAATTATGGAAGTGGGTTTAAGTGGTTTCCTCCTCAGACTGACTAGTCACTTCAAAGAAGTAAATTTATATCAACTACTGTTAGTGGTGATATTTTTCCAAAACAGAGAAAGCAGAAAAAGCACCAGTGGGGTTGGGGATACACAGAAAAAGAACAAATAAGCAAATTTGCAAAGAAATACAAAGAAAAGAGAGAGACAGCCATTCAGTTTTTATCTCCAGATGATCTAGAGAGGGGAGTTAAGACTTTTTTTTTTTTTTTTTTTTTAAGATTGATTGATTTGAGAGAGAGCAGAGCGAGTGAGCAAGGGGAGGGGCAGAGGGAGAGAGAAAGAAACCTCAAGCGGACTCCCCGGCTGAGCATGGAGCCCAACATGGGGCTTGATCCCAGGACCCTGAGGTCATGACCTGAGCTGAAATCAAGAGTTGGATGCTCAACCAACTGAGCCACCCAGGTGTCCCAGGAGTTAAGATTCTTATTTTCTCATATGGATATCCAGTTGGCCCTGCTCTGTATTGAATAAACTATCATATTGCCACTGCATTGCAATGTCCTCTTTGTCATAAATTGATACTTTTGTAGGTCTATTTCTAGGTTCTTCTTTGGTATATTTATTTGTTTATCTTTGCACTGTCTGAAAGTATGCATTTTGGAAATATTAATATTTAGTAGAGTATGTCATTCAGTTTTGACCCTTTGTATTTTTACATTATTAGAAGCTTATTAATTTCTACCGTAAAGAACTTACTTTGATTGGGATTGCATTGAATACATAAATCTATGAAGAGAATTAAAATCTTTATAATATTTTGTAATCCAAGAATATAGTACATTCTCATGATTTAGCTCTGCTTTAATTTCTCTTAATCATATCCTGTAATTTTCTACATAAAATTTGCACATTGTTCATAGATTTTTCCTTTTTTTGATAGTGCTGTAAATGTATCTTTTAAAATACCCATGTTCTACTTTTTGTGAATATTTAGAAATACAGGTGGGGGTGCCTAGGTGGCAGAGTCAGTTAAGCTTCCAACTCTTGGTTTTGGCTCAAGTTGTGATCTCAGGGTGGTGAGATTGAGCCCTGTGTTGGGCTCCATGCTCATCGTGGAGTCTGCTTAAGACTCACTCTCTCCCTATACCCTTCCTCCACCCTCTAAAACAAATAAATCTTAAAAAAAAAAATACAGATGATTTTGGGGTGCCTGGGTGGCTCAGTCAAGTAAGCATCCAACTCTTGATCTCAGCTCAGGACTTAATCTCAGGAGCCTGAGTTCAGGCCCTGCATTGGGTTCCACGCTGGGCATGGAGCTTACTTAAGAAAAAAAAAAAAAGAAATACAGATGATTTTAAAATATACTGACTTTGCCTCCAATCCCTTCATCATATGTACTTAATAGTTGTAATACTTTTTATATTATTTTGGATTTTTTATGTAATCCTATCTATGAATGAGATAGTTTTATTTCATCCTATCGAGTTCTTTTAAAAAATGCCTACTATAAATGGTGATAATCAGTATTTTTTGTCTCCTCACAATCTCAGGTAGAAAGTGTTCTGTATTTCACCATTCAGTATGATGTTTGCTATACATATCGGGGGGGTGGGTTTTGTTAATTATATACATTTATTCTCAGTTTTCTTAGAGGTTGAATCATGAATGAGTGTTGGTTTTTATCAGATGATTTTTTTCTGTGTCTATTGAAATTATCTTACTTTTTTTCCTTTTTTAATCTGTTCATTTGGGTAAGTTATATTGACTTAGAATCTTAACCAAGCTTTGTATTTCTAAAAGAAACCAAACTTTAATCATGGTATATTATCTGCTCTCAAGGTCTGTTATCTTTAAAAAAAAATTTTTTTTTTAAATTTATTTGATAGAGACACAACGAGAGAGGGAACACAAGCAGGGGGAGTGGGAAAGGGAGAAGCAGGCTTCCGGCAGAGCAGGGAGCCCGATGAGGGGCTCGATCCCACGACCCCAGGATCATGACCTGAGCTGAAGGCAGACGCTTAACGACTGAGCCACCCAGGCGCCCCTAAAAATTTTTTACTTTTTTTTATTATCTGTCATATTGTCACTAGATTTGACCTGCCTTCCTTCCTTCCATTCTTCCCTTTTCCAGAAGATTTGCAGGTAATTTCATTAGAGAAGAGGCTTATAATTTTGATTTAATATCCTTGTCATCTTTTTAAATGAAAATTAGGCTGACTTCGTAACAAGAGTTGGGATGTGGAAATCTCAGTGTATTTATTTTTTAAGGTACACTGACTCATCAGGCAGATTGGTTGTGGGAAGATAATAGAAACGTAACAGCAGAAGCATTGTAAACAGTGCTGAAGGCAGTTTATAAAAGGGTAATGGTAGTTGCTCAGGGAGTTTAAAACAAAGTGACTCTACATTTGTTGAGACTACTGTTCATTTATCTAGCACTTTGTGTCAGCCTACTGTGGGACTCCTGTCCTCTTCAAATGGTGCTCAGCACTTTTTATGGATTATCTTAATCCACCTATAACACTAAGTGGTAGATACTTTATTTTTTAAAGATTTATTTATTTGAGAGAGAGCATGGGTGTGTGAGTTGGGGGAGGGGCAGAGGGAGTGGGAGAGAGAATCTCAAGCAGATTCCCCACTGAGCATGGAGGCCTGACACCGGGCTGGATCTCATGACCCAGAGATCATGACCTGAGCTGAAACCAAGAGTCGATGCTCAGCCAACTGAGCTACCCAGGTGCCCTAGTGGATACTTTTTAAATCCCCACTTTACAGGTAGGAATACTGAGACAACACAAAGAGTAAATAACTTGTCCAAGATGATAAAGAGTTCGTATTTAAGATGGGATTTGAAACAATGACAGTAATCTTATTATATAGGTATTTTTCCCATTTTACTTACTCTAGATTTCAGAGAAATTGGGAAACTGCTCCCAATAGGGCACAACTAGTAAGGAACTGAGGTAGGTTTTAAACTCAGATCTGTGTAATTCCAGCATATGTGCTTTTCCTTCTGAACCACATGGTTTCAGGGACAGCTTTGGGCCTACTCTGCATACCATTCTCTATAAAGAGCAGATTGCAGCTCTTCTCCTTGTAAAGCTACACATTCTCAGAAATGGTTGAGTGAGTACATGGGCTTCGTGCCCAGATTCAGAGTTCTTAGCTCAGCTCTGCCACTCAGGAGCTGTATGACGTTGGTCAAGTTGTTTCATCTCTGTCAAGCACATGGGGTAAAGGAATGAAGATCATCTCCTGTTCTTCATGACTGTGTGGCGGTGGGAACGTTGTTGGGAGACATCACCATGATCCTCTCCCCTTGAGCATGATGAGTTGGGTCTCACTCAGGTGCACTGGGGCTTCATTTGTGCGTTAGCATGAGTGTCTCCCAGTTTTCAAAAAATGTGGAGTGCTGAACACAATCAACATAAGGTCGGCTCTACTCACTATAGGGCAGTTTTCTTAAAAATACGTCCATAATATTTTAACTGTCATCCTTCCTCTGCTAAAACACCAGTCAGGTGCAGTGATTATGAACACAAACTCTGAACCCAGAACCGGAGTTCAAATCCTGTCTCTGTCACTTGGTCGCTGTGTGACCTTATGGCAGATTACCCAACCTTTCTGTGCCCAGTTCCCTTCCCAAGATAGGATGATTGGCATGGTGTCTCCCTTATGCAGTTATTATTAGGATGACACAAGTTCATTAAATTAAAGTTCTTAGAGCAGTGCCTGGCACTCAGTAAGTGTTTGTTATTGCTGCTGGTGTATTATTATTGCTACTACCATATGTCTTCTAGCTGTTGTATGGATAGTGAAGAAACATAAAAGCCAAGCCATTTGACACCACCCGAGTTGTCAAACCCAACGAGATCTGCTTGGGACAATTTCAGCAGAAGTGTTTCAGCGTGTGGCATGAGCAGAAGAGGGACACCTGTGTTGTGTATAGGGGGACAGATCACTTAAATATATAGAGAGATACAGTTACACAGAGATACAGTTTTATAAAAACGAATTTATTCCACTGTTAAACTTCCTAATTATAGCACATACTCTGTGTGTGTGGGGGGGGTGTGTGTGTACATGTATGTGTACGTGTGTGATTACCTGCTAAGTAGTTTGTATGATACGTAAGTACACAGAAGTACAACATCCTCACCTGTCCTTGTCCTTCAACCATCACCATTGCCAGATAAGGTCACTGTATCACTGTTAATGGTTTTCTGTGAATCCTTTCCATTCTTTTGCTATAAATAAATAATGCATTTCTTTGTATAGAAATGGGATATTTTGTGCAGTGTTTCTCATTATACTGGAGAAATCTTTCCATGTGAGTATATATAGCGCTACTCACCTTTTTTAACCCTCGCATAGTATTCCATGGTATAATTACACCTTAATTTATTTTACTGTACTTTCCCTGTTGTTAGACATTTCAGTTTTCTGGTTTTTACTGTGAAAACAAAACTTCAGTAAACATCGTCATGCATGTATTTGCACAACACACAAATGCGCATTTCTTTGGATAGGTTTCTAGAGGCTAAGAGGTTTTGTGCACATGGTGTTTTACTATTTATAAACCTTTTTTTTCTTTTTAATAATCACTGTTAAATATATCTGCTCAACATAAGACACAGGACTAGGAGTTTAAGTATGTTGTCTCCTTCATTCTTTACTGTCATTTCCATCTGTAGGTGACAAAAAAGCTCCTGTAGACTAAGCAACTTAATGCCAGTCATACTGCTGGTAAGTGGTATTAAGTGTTCATTTTTTGGTGCCCTTCTGAGTTATTTTTTGCTCAGAAAAGTCTATTCAGAGGTTTAAATTGTTTAGAAATTAATGTTTAATTTATTAAAGCAAAAAAATCCAATACTTTTCTTCCTTATGCTTTTAAGTTCAGCGGACACACAGTATGATTCTGTTCATGAGTCTAGAAAATTTTAGCAATCACATATAAGGGGATTTTGCATAACGTTTGCTTCCATTTACAACCTTCATAATTAAACATCTTCAAACATTTTTACATGTATAAAAGTTGATAAACAGGATTTTTTATTTAAGCATTTCAAATTGGTGACTGACAAGCCTTCGCAACTACTTGTACAACTCCTAGAAACCTCAAAAATAAAACATAAATATGCAGAATCTAAAGTCACTCTCTAGTGTTGAAAGAAATTGAATATGACTTCAACTTAAAATATATATCCAAATCAGTCACTTACCCATATCAAATTAAAGCAAGAAAAGTAGAATTCTTATTTTAATTGGCTAAATTATATAAAACATGAAGAATATAAGATTTTAAAATGCACAGACTTTGTTTCAAATATTAATGAGTTTCATTTTCTTAAATATGTCTAGAATTCATCCTAGATCTTCCCAGAATTTAAGATGCTGAACCATTAAGAATTGATGGTTTTTGTCATACAATTTTAGGATTAATTTCTTTTTTTTTTTTTTTAAGATTTTTTAAATTTATTTATTTGAGACAGAGAGAATGAGAGACAGAGAGCATGAGACGGGGGAGGGTCAGAGGGAGAAGCAGACTCCCTGCCGAGCAGGGAGCCCGATGTGGAACTCGATCCCAGGACTCCAGGATCATGACCTGAGCCGAAGGCAGTCGCTTAACCAACTGAGCCACCCAGGCGCCCCTAGGATTAATTTCTAATAAAGATTTTTGGTAATTGAATTCTCAGATTGCTTGAGGTCACATAATAACCAGAAATCTGGGGGGGATACTATCTAGAATTTTGTCAGTCCTCCTGACAAGATACACTGAACTCTGTCCAGTCACATTGTTAATTACCAAAATGAGCTGTACATTCATCTCCAACATTTTGAAAGAAGTACATTTCAAGCACAGAATAAGCTAAAAGTTTGTTACACAAAATGTAGTGTTTAAAAACACATATTGAAATTAACATTATCTCATTTTCCCTGAGCTTCTAAGACTAATTGAGCAGATGCCTTTAAATGAAAAGTTAACAGAAAAATTAACACATAGCTGTTAGTGTTTTTTTTTTATATACTTCTCTGAAATTGAAGCAATGAATTCCTTTAATGTATACTAAAGTTAATTTTCTTTTTTTAAGCCAGTCAGACTATTTGTTTTCCTTTGCTTTTTACAAAACTAAAGTAGCACCCAAGGCCAGGACCACGGTGAAATCAAGGCACCTAGGGAGCAAAATTTAAGAAAGCACTCACCCTCAACGTCATGCAACTATCCACTCTATCCCTTCATGACCCTGACAGTGGGTGCCTCGTTCCTTGTCTCACCCTGGCCTTCATTTTCCTCCATAATCCTGGTGCCAGTAAAACCTACTTGAAATTGATGATACCTCAATTAAAATTAAAGACCATTTTTAGGGCGCCTGGGTGCCTCAGTTGGTTAAGCGACTGCCTTCGGCTCAGGTCATGATCCTGGAGTCCCGGGATCGAGTCCCGCATCGGGCTCCCTGCTCGGCAGGGAGTCTGCTTCGTCCTCTGACCCTATCCCCTCTCATGTGTTCTCTCTCTCTCAAATAAATAAATAAAATCTTTAAAAAAAAAAAAAAAAAGACCATTTTTAGATTAGAACACTGCACAATTTTTGTTGCAGAACCCAGAAGAGGCTCAAAGAAATGATTGCCATTGCTATAATGAAACTCTGTCTTTGAGAATAGGCTTTGTCATGCTTATATAAAGTGAAAAACCAGTATAAAATGAATGCTGAATTCTTTCTCATTCCAGTGATAAGTCATAATTCTCCAGGGATAAACGGACACATTTTTAAACAAAAGCTGTGTATTAGTTCCCTATACGCTGTAACAAATTACCTCAAGTTTAGTGGTTTAAAACAGCACAGACTCAACATCTTTTAGTTCTAGAGGTCAGAAGTCCAGAGTCTCACAGGGCTAAAATCGGGGTGACCTCAGGGCCATGTTCCCTCTGAAGGCTCCAGGAAAACCAGCCCATTTTCTTGCCTTTTTCAGCTCCTGAAGGCATCTGTATTCCTGGGTGCATCTTCTGCTCTGTCATCTCCACTTCTTTTCTCACTTTGACTCTTGCTTCCTTCTTCTAAGAACCCTTGTGATGACCCCGGGTCCACCCAGAATAATCTCCCCATGTCAAGATCCTTAATTTAATCACATCTAGAAAATCCTTTTATCCTGTAAAGTAACATATTTGCAGATTCTCAGGATTAGAACATGGGCATTTTGGAGGAAGAATTATTCTGTCTACCACAACCCCCTCCAACTCATTAAGAGATGCATTTTAAGTGAAGTTTTAATACTTACATGAAAAATGTCTTATTAACACAAACAGTATTTTTCTATTCTCTAAAATCAATTCTGTATTAATTATAATAGTATGAATATCTCAACCCAAAGACCTGAATTTTAACAATTAGAATTTTATGGTTACAGAAAAATGCAGTAAGCAAACTGTACAGCATATAATTTTTCATGTGTGATAGAATGACAATGTGGCAGTCCTTCAAATATAAAAATATGCTACACAAGGATACAATTCTATTGGGATGTTAAATAGGTCTATGAATTCAAAAGCAAAATGAAACGATACAAAATTTTTAAATGTTAAAGGCCTATTTCATGTCATCTATAAATGGATAAAGGCATGTGTCAGATCGTGAGTGGTATTTAGAGTCCTTTGAATATATTGAAAATATAAAAAACTTATTTTCAAATATTACTATTTACAACATGCTAGGAATGATATACTTTACAGTTATTTGATTTCATGATAGAAACTTTTAGGTGAAAATATAAACTTGTATGCCAGGCCACATAGTTTCAAAATATTTTATAAGACAAATGAGCAAAAGTTTGTAGCCTGAAGGTGTAGGGTCATACTGAAATACTGTTCTAGGTCAAGAGCTACCCAGCAGTCCCAGAGATTGTTGCAAACAGAACTTGATGCATAATTAGTTTGTAAACTATTTTCAGTCTCCATCTCTCTTGAGTCCTTATCTGTGGATGGTAATAATAACACTAGCTTTGTTCCTGGGGTTTTTGTCAATACCTAATGGGGAAAATTGTCTGATTTTTTTTTTTCATAAATGAAAAAGTACAGTACAGATTATAGTTATTAATTATTGTTGACTCTTATGTAAGTACTAACTGACCAGTAATAGGGCTTTTCCTGACCCTTTGTTTTGGAGACAGTTTTGCCATGAACCTGCTTATGACGAGATCAAAGATCAAGTAGGAAATCCTGACAAATGCTCACTCATTAACTCTCCCTAAGGGATGACTTTAATGGGAACAACTGGTGGCTGTTTACCAAGTTGTAAAAGTTCAGGTCTTTGGAGATTTTCATTTTACACAGTCTTTCAAAGAGGGATTTTAAAGGTTACATTGAAATATGTCATCCTTACTCCTCAATCTTCATGCCTCTGACCTCAGAAGGACACTGACAATAGCTTCGTGAAGGGGGGATTTGCTACTCTCTAGAGGCATTGGCCGTAATTACTTGGTAGGAAAAGCTAATGATTTTCTCACTTGTAAGAAGACTGGAGCTTCCATTGGTTGTCATCGCTTTGGTAAATTGGCTTTTCTTATGGTAATGTAGAGAATGAATGAACTGCACATTAAGGAGCTGTCCGAATAGGGAAATGTATTGACGTTTCAGCATTATCTGAATTGTGTGTTAAGAGTGGCTTTGTCAAATTAAAATGAATGGCAGGTCAAAGCAAGAATTAGAGAAGTTCTTTCTCACTACTCAGAAGACATACTAAATGTTCTCGAATTCTAGGAGTCCAAAAAATAATGAGCCAATTTAGGTTACAGACCCAAGCTTTCTTTATGGTGCTTGTGTTGGACACATGGAGAAATGAGAGGTTGCGACAAACCTTTGCAGAGGCAACTCTTGCCTCTTGTGTTGCTGCCCTCCACCATTTTTGTGTCTCAGCTCCTTACGCAGAGGGCGGCTTTGTGTAGTGGACATAGCTTCAACTGGAGTTCATGAGAATCTGATTCCTTTTCTCCTGATTTACCCCCACATATGTGGTAAGCCACTTTATTTCTCTGGTTCTCATTTGTTGACTTCCAACTATTGGGTCAGAGCTGCATTTTTTTTTTTTTTTTTATACTAAGCTACACACAAATAATGATCACAGCTTTGGATAAACCCCACCACCCCTTTTTTCCTTTTTCTTTTTTGTGCTGGGCCTCAGATTCAGAGAAAGCCCAGTCTGATTTTATGAGAAGAAAACCTCTTCCATGAGCAGAAAACCACATAACCTTTAGCATTTGTTTTTCTACTCCAGAAAGCCATCTAAGTGTCATTGGGAGAGATGGGTATTATTATACAGCTAAACTTGAATGTACTTCAATTAATTTTAAAAGTATATGTTTTGAGTGTGAGGTGACGGATAAGGAAGATAGATATCCAGTGAGGAGATGGAGGACCAGAGCTGCAATGTGACTTCCCCAAAGACCTAGAATCTTTGCAAATTATCCTGTGAAAGAAAATGGCTTAAAGTCTAAAGAAGCTGGAAATCTCTTTCAGATGTTTTGGAGTTGGTTGAGCCAACACTGGATGAGTTGGATTCGAACCTCCGAAGGGAAAGAATAAAGTGAAACCCTGGGGCCCACCTTCAGAATTTATTATAAGAAAACTTGCTAGACCTTCAACCTCTTTATGAGCAGAAAGCCATAAGCCAAGAACCATGTGAATGCTACCTGTGGAATGTGCATTAAGCTAATGTCAGTCATGTGGACATGGCAGTTCAGGATGCCTGGCAACCTGGGGAGTCAAGAGAATGGCGTGAGGATGAGACATGGGTATTTAAGAAACTACATAGTGAATAAGCATGAGTTAGAATATTCTTTGTAAACAGAGCCTGGTGCATACTCTCCATAATGTTTTATAACTTTGATATCTAAAACACAGAGTCAAGAAAGGGCACCAACTGCAGAGAGCCATGCATGCCATTGATGGTGATGCTTGCTTATATGGGGAACAAGTTGTTATTAGTAGGGTCATGTCAAAGAGCTTATGGCATATGAGGTGATCTTTAAGCACCTGAGGTGCTCTGCTAACACTATGTTTAAACCCTGAGGTATGAGAAGTAGACCAAAATCTAGAGGTCCTTAAAATGGTTCATACAAAACTAGGACCTAGTTGGGAACCTTGATGTGAGACTAAAAGTGTTAAAAGAGCTCTGACAGTGGAACATCTTCTGGAAAATGACTGTGCATCTCCTTCTAAGGGAGAAATTCTGTGAGGAGAGTAGATTAGCCATTATTAACACAACTGTACGAAAACAAGTATTTGCCTCACAGAATTTAGAATCAGAATCCTTGAGGGTGAGATCTGAGCATAATATGCTTTTAAAAGACTCGTCTGGAGACATTTATTTGTGCCCGACTTACACTTCATACCTCTTGGATTCATGAAATTCAAATGTTTCCCCCAAAATCTTCTGTTTAACTTAACATATCTTTAATGTACACATCTATTTCTGTGGGGGTATAATTCCAGACACAAGGCTACCAAAACAGTGACGAAAACAACAAATAAGACTGTGAGGTTGCAGGGACTTTGATGGTCTGCTTGCACCCTGGCATGGAGGAGCACATGAGGGATTTGGTCTTGGATCTCGTGTTCTAGAATAAACAGATAGTAGTGATCCTATGAGAACTCTGCCAAGCAGAATGCAAGGGGTTGAGTCAGAGCACTCTCCAAGTTCTTCCATGGACCCTCAAACACAAGTTTTGTCCCGCTGCAGACACCACTGGCTTGCTGCTTCTGCATGTGACAACGGGACTATAGTTTGCTGATAAAGGATCTTCCAGGGCAGAGGGTCTTCTGGACCTTCTGGTGACTGGGAATATGGCACTTGGAAGACAAGGGCGATTGTCAACTGAAACTCAGAGCCCTGGAAAACATAGAGTTCATTACATTTGGCACCGAATTAGCTTTCTAGAGGTTGTCTGTCTTGTGTGCTTGTGTGATTGGGGTGCTGAGTCCTAACTGAGAAAAATCTTGCAACCAGGCTGATTGTGCCTCCACAAATGTGTGGGTTTCAAGCTTGGTTAGGCCCCTGGGACTACCTGGTTATTCATCCCTATTTGTCTCCCTTTCTCTGTTCCTCACAATACTGTATCCTAAGAATTCCCCACATGCAATTCAGCGTGTTTTGAAAACACCATTTTTATAAAAGGCTACTTTCTATTCCATCATATGGTTGTTTTATAATGTATTTAAACATTCTCTTATTGTTGAGCATGGAGGTTGTTTCCAATTTTTAGTTATGAATAATGTTGCCATGGATATCTTTGTACTAAATCTTGAAGAAATGTCTTATTATTTCTTTACAATAGATTCCTACTTGTAGAATTACTAAGTGAGAGAGTAGAAAACTTAAATGTGTACATATGTGTATGTTTATGATCTAAATAATGCATTTATTATAGAAGAAACATACAGATAAGCAACTATCATCTATAATCCCAAGACTCTGAGATTAACATAGTTAACATTTTACTAAATAATCATTTGGAAATGCTTTATGCATACGTTGTCATGAACTTTGCAAAAAAAAAAAAAAAGGCTCCTTATACATCTTGCCAAATTCCTTCCAAGGAACATGACAATATAAACTCCTACCTGCTGTATATGAGCACTTCCATTATTATAATTAAATAACTATGTTGGGAAATAATGTCTCATTATTTTTATTAGAATTTATGTAACTCTAATGAGGTTGATGATCATTTTGCATGTTGATTTTTCTGTTCTTTTCTCTTACTTTGTTCCCATCGTATCCTATTGTATATATATACCACATCTTCTTTATCCATTCATCTGTCGATGGACATCTTGGCTCTTTCCATAGTTTGGCTATTGTGGACATTGCTGCTATAAACATCGGGGTGCACGTACCCGTTCGGATCCCTACATTTGTATCTTTGGGGTAAATACCCAGAAGTGCAATTGCGGGCTCATATGGTAGCTCTATTTTCAACTTTTTGAGGAACCTCCATACTGTTTTCCAGAGTGGCTGCACCAGGTTGCATTCCCACCAACAGTGTAGGAGGGTTCTCCTTTATCCATCCTTTCTCCGCATCCTCACCAACATCTGTCGTTTCCTGACTTGTTACAAAATTTCTCTTTTTTATCAGTTGTTTATGTTACACAAGTAGTGTCTGAATACATTGTCTCTTTTTAGTAATGAAAGCACCTTGTACATCAAACTAAAATCCCCTTAACTTTGACCTTTCAATATTTACATATTTTTTTCCCTAAGAACTAACGTGCCTTTAAGGAGTCCTCTTCTAAAAATTACATCTCTATATTTCTTTTTTTAAATTTATTTTTATTTTTTAAATTTTATTTTATCATGCTATGTACATCTCTGTATTTCCATATCTATCTCCGTGAAAAGCCTATAATATGGTCTTGTGCCTACGCTGTTCTTCACCTTTTTTTTCAGCCAACATGTTTCTGAAATATCCATATTGATAATTTTGAACCACTTCATTCCTTTGAACTACCTCATACACTGTTTGAATTCACAGTGTATGTACATATAGATTTATCCTTTCTGCTAGTGTTAGACATTTAGTTTGTGTAATTACTTAAAAAGAAGTCTCAGTTCTCCCCGGGTATATGAGAATGTTTTATTTTTTTTCAATAACTACAAGAGCCGTGCTCTGTCAAGCTTCCTTCTGCCCCCTCCTGTTGTGTCGTGGGATCCCTTAATGACAGCTCATTTGAGCCAGTGAAGTCCCTTTCTGTTATTAAACCAGTTTTACTTCACTTCTTTAAGACTCAGTAATGTACCTTTTATCCCTGTAATCTCATATTCAATTCAAAGCAATATCCCTCACTGCTGCACTCACACCCTCATGTGGCTCTAAGGGCTAAGACTGGGGGTGGGCTTGGGGGGTGAGGGGTAGGTAGAGTAGACTTGACCATGAACCCTCCTCCTCCACCTTGCCCCCACTTTTCCTTTCCCCTCTTCTCTCTCGGTGGTGTTAGCCCCAAGGAGAGAGGGGAATAAAACACATCATCTGTTTAAGAGCCCAACCTGGAGATCCTCCCTTGGGTTGGGTGTAAGCACTGTCCCAGCTTGCTGATTTCACAGTAGAAGAGTGGAAGCCCCTTTCCACAGCCCAGCTCAAGGCCACCTCCGTGGCTTTACCCGGCAGCAATCCCCAGCAGGAGAGCGGGGTTCAGTCTCCTTACCTTCTCTGGCCCCTGACTGAGTCTTGGGAGCCAAAGCAGGATCTGCTTTCTAGATTTATGGGAGTGGAGGACCTGAGTGGATTGTCAGTGGCCCCAGCTGGCTGTCCCTCTGTGCTGTCCCTTCCTTGTGTTCCTTTCATCTGGAGCAGGGGCTCTCTGGTGACTACGCAGAAATCTAACCAGAGATAAAATGTCCGTCTCCCATTCTTGTAGACCTCCCCATCCTGTCTCCAGAGATTCTCTGGGCTTTTCCTTTCCTGGGTATGGGAACTGGAAGAACCTCTTCCTCCCAGTTCTCCTGATAGGACCATGGGTTTGGGGGGTGGGGGTGGGTGTCACATGTCAGTTCTACTGACCTGTTGTCTCTGTAGGCTCCAGGGGGAAAGGGCTGGTCCCCAATTGGGCAGTTCTCTGTACCTAGACAGTGAGAGGCATTTGATGTCTTTTATTCTCAGCTGTGTATTTTAGTTCTAGGAAAAAAGGAAATACCCTGTTGGTACCTCATGGCATCTTTTTTACAATAGTTTTCAAGGTTTCACTGTCCCACATAATGCAGTTCTGAACATCCTTGTGCTAACTAACCTTCTTGTACACACACGTGAGTACTTGTGATACAAGACTTCTAGAAGAGGGCCTGATGCGTCACAGGACGTGCACAATTTTCAGTTTTAATAGATACTGCCAAATTGTCTTCTAAAATGGCCCTACCGACTTGAACCCCCACAGCACTGTAAGAGATTATTTCCCTAAACCGTCATCATATTTTACATTACAGGCTTTTTTCTCTTATCGATGAAAAGTATTATCTCATTTTTAATTTGTCTCTTGATTTTTTTTTCCCCAAAAATGAATATCTTTTCATTGTTCCCCCTTTCTCCTGTGGTATTATCTGCCTTTTAAATTATGTGTATGAGATCTTAATTTTTAGAGAATGTCAATGCTTTGTCATATGTTTCACTACCCCCCCCCAATTATTAGTGGCCCTTCAGTTAGAAAAATTTTTCTAAAATTTAAATCTTACTGCAGCACAGTCTTGCTTAAAATGTGGTGTTTCCAGTTGCCTTCAACATAAGTTTTAAACTTTAACAAGCATGCAAAATGTACCCTTGGTATACTTGTTCAGCTCATCAATCAACATGGCCTGCCTTGGACCCCATGTGTTCACTGCATACTGAACCATCCTTGGCTAATTGTTATTCCATCCCCTCTCTTGCTTCTCTACTTTGACCTGTATTTTTCCTGTTTTCTTCGGAATGGCTCTCTACTCCTCAACTTCTGTTCCTCTTTGAAGATTCTGCTTATGCGTCCTCTCCTCTGGTAACGCCTGTTTCTTCTGTGTGACTTGAATATCTACCGAATACTCTTCTCATAATTCTAACAATTTGGTGATGTCTTTGTGGCCGGGTTCTAGTTTAATGATCCTCGATGTTCTGATGTTTAGCACTGTGGCTTGCACATAGGATGACCTGAGGGGGAAAATATTTTAGATGAATGAATAAAGAAAGAAGCTAAGACATAGAAATCTTAGTTATCATATCATGAACTATCTGAAAGAAATATACATTTATGAGGCACCTGGGTGGCTCAGTCAGCTGGGTGTCTGACTCTTGGTTTTGGCTCAGGTCATGATCTCAGGGGTATGACATCAAGCCCTGCGTTAGGCTCTGAGCTCAGCAGGAGTCTGCTTGAGAGTCTCTCTCTCTCTTCCCCTCTGCCCCTTTGACTTGCACACACTCTCTCTCTCTAAAATAAATAAATACGTATATTTATTTATATAAATACATATGTTTATTTATATAAATAAATACATGGTTGAGAATATACTTGTACTTTAAACAGTGAAGTTGGTAACTATAGAGAAGTTGAGAGGACAAATCAAGAATTGAGGTATAGAATGGGTAGAGATTAGTTATTCCAGAAATGAATTGCTTTAGGTGATGGTATTTTACAATGGAGTTTTATCCTAGGATGTAAGCAAATAGGTATCAAACACCAGAGTAAGCATAACAATTTTTAGTAGAGGGTTCACAGGAAGGCGTGGTTGAAAAGTAGTTAGATGGTTTATGACAGTTCTAAATGCCTCATCCACATCAAGCAGATGTAAATGAACTGAGGATTAAAATAAAAAGTTGTAAAGAGGATTTTGGAAAAGATTGCTGGTGGACACTGAGCTCTTCTACCCATCTCAAAGGAAAGGGGTGGGTTGTGCCTGTCCTTCACCTTGTGCCCATGAAAGGGGCTTCACCAGGACCCCACAGAGAGTTAACACACACACTGGCCTGGGGTCTGATTCTTGCCTGAGCAATGGATAGTGTAAGACATGGCCTGACTGTTGTAGACAAGATACCTAGAAATGATTACACCGAGTCGCCTGCACTCCCAACATACACCAGAAGGAAGGATGTGTGACTGTTTCTCATGGAGCAGTGTTGGATAAAATAAAGCTGGGGAAGAGTCAGAGGGTTGCCTGGAGGGGCATAGAGCTATCAGCAGAGAGAAACTGAAGGTATCAACCAATTTTAGAGGGTGAAGATAGAATAAGTGACCAGAATAACAAGAACAGAGATCAAGGGAACTGCAGGTGGAAACTCCCCAGAATGGCCCCCACAGATTCCATGAGAACACCATGGGAGAAATGGTCAGTCCAGACATCTGCCAGTTCTGGAGAAAAGCCATCCTTCCAGTAAGGACCACCTTTACTCCTTTTTCTTTCTTTATTTCTCATTCCTCTTCATTCCCCCCAAAGAGGGTTGGAATTTTGAACACACATAGAAGTGGACATTTCAATTCCTAATGAAACAGTATTTTATAACAGGAATTACTAAGAATGTCTTGAGGTGTGCCTGAATTTTCTATAGGGGTGGGAAAAGACAAAAAGCCTCACTAAATGGTAAAAACAATGAGACACAACATAAAATGGCTTTATAATTTCATTTCATGACTCACGCTTGTTCAACGTGCTGATTACATTTTACTGAGAGCCTGGTAAGCACGGTCAGTGGCACCTACTGGAGGTCCTGTGCCAGGGTCAACTATTTTAATAATTTACATGTTAAATCAGTTCTATTACATTTTACAGACATGCAGATTCCTCTTGAATTTCCCCCTAGATATCAGTGCTTAGGTTCTTCAATTTTGCCTCTGTCTTTTGAACCTCTGTGGTCAGTCTTAGTAAGTGAGAAGTTGCACATGTCGTGAGGCTAGCTCAGATAAGCTGGAATAGATTTTGATACTCTCCCGTCCTGGCCTCCTGGATAGAATCAGTACTATTGATCACAGTGGCTGAGTTGGCCAGACAGCCACTACCCCAAGAAAAGGATCTCATCAGTCTGCTGGTGAAAACTCACAGGAAGACATGGGAACATTTTTCAGAGAATGATGTATTCTGTGCAGTCCGGGTTAGCAAGTTCATAGAATTAAAGGCAGTATGCTCTTTAGAGTCCTCTCTGTCTTTAGGATTGACACTGATATTTAGAGATATTCTGTATTTAGTTTATTATAAAAATGATTGCTGATTTTCAAAAGAAATGAAGATTCCTCTATTTTTAGGCTGCTGTATCAGTCAGAGTTCAGTCTAAAGCACAGCCATTCTCGGTATCCTGGTAAGGAATTTGTTACAGGAATTAGACCTTATATATTGGAGGGAGGAACTAGAGAATTAAAGGGTTGAAAAGGGGAGTTAAGTGCTCTGAGAGAAAGGTCACTAACCATCCTGGGAGCAAGGGAGTGAGTTAGAACTTAAAGGGAAACCTGGAGGTTCCCGTGTGTCTTATAGATGTCTCTGGAAGGCAGAGATTGCTCATGGCTATCAGCTCTGTGACTTTGCAGCAAAGCATCTGGGGGTGGGCATAGGATATTGTTAGTCAGCAGGACCAGCAGCTGGGAAGGAGAGCTGGGTGCTGAGTGGGAGAGCTTGGACCAGCTGGGATCTGCTGGGACCTCTGTATCTGTCTTCAACATCTCTAACTTTGCAGAATGATGATTGCTGCTTCTGTGTCCCAAATCGCATATGACTTAATTTTTGACAAACTCCAACCCAGAATTACATAGACAAGGAGATTCTGGAAAATGTCATTCTCAGCATAACCAGGATGACAATAGAACAACCCACCAGTCAACCCCTTGTCAAATTGGCATATATACACACCTCTTTTACCTATATTTAACTTCAAATGGGGACAATAGCAAAATGAGGCTTCTGCCTAACATGATGTAATCATTTCTTTGTACCTCAGACATGCTAACATTCCCTCCAAGGGAGAACACACAAACTCCCACCTCAACCATTTTTTGGATGATATTTATTCCTCTTCTGGTGAAGTCACACTCCCCCTTGACATCCTGTTACTTAAATACTGAATTATAAAGTTGACTTATGGAATAGGAAAAAGAGAACAAAGGAAGAAAAAACAAAAAGAATTAACATCCCTATGCAAATATATTCATATCAAAATAAGGAAGAGGTACTCATTTCCTCACTACTACAGTTTGCTTTTCTGCAGTTGTTCATGGGATCAAAGCTGGCAGTTACAACTTCTTTCTAATACATGTTTGATATTCCTTTTGCCCTCAGCAAGCATTTCAGCTGGTCATGGTTCCTTGTCTACAAAGGTGATCAAACCTTCATTTCTATATGGGGTTGTTGCTGTTTTCCATTAACTTTGACCACAGGCCATGGGACAACTAAGAGATGCACCAGAGGATCTCCTGAATTCTAGACATGCCCCTCCCTGCTCCTATTGTATAGATGCAATTTAATTTCCTTCTGTCAGGAAAAAAAAAAAAAGGATTAATCACCCAGATGTAGAGCAATCCTGTCTTTACCTATTGTTTCACTGGCTCAAGTAGATCAAAGTGACCACGTGGCAGTTTCAACTTTTACTTTAATGGCATAATTACTGTGTCCCCAGTGGAAGCCTTTTTTTGGGGGGGGAGTGAAGACCTGTAAGTAAACAGAGCACAACGTTATAAGGCTGGGGGAAATTTTAGCTAGATGACCACTAGGAGAAATAATGAATGTGGCCACTCCCATTTCCGACCCTTGAATCCCTGATCTGCGAAGGAAAGATAGCATTGTATGTTGGTTGCAGATGAAGGGTATTTACCACGTCTTTGAGGCGATCAACCCAACCTTGCAAAGGGTTGCTACCCAACTAGTACACTGAGTCTTCAAAAGTGCATTCAACAGTTCAGCTATTTCAGGGTGTTAGGGGACATGATAACACCAGTAAACTCTGTGAGTGCAAAGTTATTGCTGCACTGGTCAGATTTCTGTTAGAAGCAATGTTATATGATATCATTAATATCGTGGATCAGTGTAAGAAAAGAAGAAGCAATCATGGACTCTGGAGACTAGACTCTGATTTAGCAATTAAGAGTTGAATATAACCCTGGGGTAAGACAATGAATGGGACTGACCTTGCCAGATGAATGTAAATTGTTTTTCAGTGGTCCACACTATAAGGTATATAGAGGAAAATCATCCACCAGAACGATAGCTGGATACCAGGTGCCCGTGGATATGTTGACGTACTGCATCAGCTACAATAATAGTTCTAAGTTTATAGTAATCCCCTGACATTTTTAGAACATCCATTCTCTTGTCTTCTGTGGAAGGTGGAACAGGTAGGTGGTAAGAATCACCACTCTTGCATTTTCTGAGGCCTTGAGGGTGGCCATATTTTCAATCTCTCCAAGAATGCAGTGTCATTTTGGTTTATTATTTTAGTAAGTAGAGTCAATTCTGGTGGCTTCTATGTGACCTTCCTACAAGAATAGCCATCACATTATGTGTCTGGAAACCAGTGTGGGAACTCTGCCAGTTTCTGATATGTCTACTAACTCTATATTCTGGAACAGCGGAGATAAGCACAGATTGGGTTTGGGGGCCCACTGTGCCTGCTGTGAGATAGACCTGGGCCAAAAGTTCATAATCACAGGGCCGCCATAAGCCCCTACTCTGACTGGTAGATCAGGTTAACATTTTAAGTCACCAGAAATTAGTGGTAGTTCAAAGCTATTGTTCAGTAATTCCTGAAAGGCCAACATAACCTTCCCCCACCTCTTCTATCCAAGCCATTTTGGTAAATGGTCACTGGTCACACTGGAGAAAAGCAGGAGAAGTATTTGAGGCATACATTTTTAGCACTTCATGGATTCCTTTCTTAAGGGGACTTGGATTCCTCTTTACTCAAGTTACTGGGTCTGTACGCTGGCTCAAGTCAAGTTGGGGGCTGTATTTTTGACAATTTAAGACGGTTCATTTTGATCTAGAACCTTTTTTCACTTCTGCCCTTTTATTTTAGTCCCAAGGACAGTATGATCACTTAGCCAACATCAACGATCTTTGTGCTTTCAACCATTCTGATTACTGCTTTGGCTCTAACCACCATTCAGTGTAAATTAGAAAAATCTCACAATTCTTTTTATGGGCATCTGGCTCCTTTTCATGGGTTGTATTTTGCATCTGACCCTATAGGTCATGCCAGGACTTCAGCCTGGAAACAATGACAGGTGGGATAAGGTCCTGAGGAGAACCAGCAGTCCCCTGTAGGTAACTACCTCAAGGGAATTAAATGCAGGCTCTTCAGCCATAGGGAGACACAACTTATACAAGGGAGCAAAGTCTGCTTCTATTGCTAAAGGAAGCTTGTTAGAATTTTCAGGGTGTGATGTGCTCAGTTTCATTAGACTCTGCCCATTAAATCCCTCCATCCAAATTTCCAACATCCTGCTCCTTCTCAGGCAATACCCTAAATTTAACATTAAAAACAAAAACAAAAACAAAAACCCTACACAGTTGTGGATTCAATCTGCATTGTACTTAAGTCACCCACAGGATTAGACTTTTGATTTTTGGAAATCTTGTGCCTATGGTTATAGGAGATACGGGTTTTTTAGGGTAGTTACAAAAGCTTTCTGATTTTTTTTACTGGACCTTGCAGTGGGAATTTAAAGCCACAGGATCATACGTTTATTTCTCTAAGTGCTCTAATGCATTTGTAATTGGCCAAGTAACCCCAATATGCCTTATTTTAACTAAAAATGTTTATAGCAGCAACCACTTGGTCCCCTAAAGCACTGCCTTCCATGGGTGCTTGAATATAGATGTCTAGAGGTGACAATTTAGTTCTCTGTATCATCACTGAATTCCTTGGACTACCAATGTGCTCTCTAACACTGGTGACAAGGTCCTTAACGTCCATAAGTCTAATTAGATGTTAAAACCAATTCCAGATCTCCATTCTAAAGATTCTGTTGTCCCAGCACTACGTCTGGTACTTGTCACCGTATCGGTCATGGTTCATTCAGGGAAGCAGAGCCACGATGAGTGTTAGAAAGTGAGAAAGTTGTTAAACAAATTAGATGCTACGCAGTTAACAAAAGGAGCTGGGGAATTACAACTTGCAGGGAAGTATTGAAGTGGGCATGTCTAGCTGTTAGAGTAAGACCATCAAGAGAGGCTGGTGAAGTCTATGAATGTCTTTGCTCTTCATGGCCACTGCCTTTGAATTTTCAGCAAGGCATCTGATGGGGTGCGCCTGGGAGTTCTTTTGGTGAACAGATATATTAGTTGTCTGTTTATATTAGTATGTAACAAATTATCACAATGGATATACAGTTACCTGTTAGTATGTAACAAATTACCACAAATTTACCGATTTAAAACAACATATTTATTATCTCACAGTTTTCATGGGTCAGGAGTCTGGACACTGGTTAGCCTGCTCCTCTTCCTAGGGTCTTAGAAGCTGGGGTCTCATCTGAGGCTTGGGGTCTCTTCCGAGGCTTGGGGTGTCTTCCAGGCTCATATAGTTGTTGGCAGAATTCTCTTCTTCGCTGCTGTAGATCTCAGGGAAGCTATGTTGTCAAGGCCAGTAGGAATAAACCTCTCTGACACTTTACCTTCTTTTAAAGGCTCTGATGATTAGGTCAAGCCCACCCCAGATAAGCTTGCTTTTGATTAACTCAGAGTCAGCTGATTAGTAACCTAGCTGTGGGAGTGATAGCCCATCATATTCACAGTCCCCCCACCCCCCAACCCGCACACTCAAGGGCAGGGCATTACACAAAGCGGGTACACCAGGGAGCAAGAACCTTGGGGCTTTCTTAGAACTCTGCCTACCACAGCAGAGGTGGTAGCTGAGAAAATAATCTGGGCAGACCAGAATCTGTCAGCACATCTGTATCTGTCTCATTACCTGCAGCCAGGGACCAACCTCAAAGGGTAACAATCCTGCAGCTTTATTCCTTCCTCACCCAAATCATGCAACTTCATCTGACTGACCCAGAACCTACAAGAAAGCGAGTTCTGGAAAATGCAATTCCCAGTGCAGCCAAGCTGTCCACCAAACAATTCAGCACCACCAGGGTGGAAAAAATGGATTAACTTGCCCTGAGCAGGGCACACCTACTTTCCAGAGAATCATGTATAACAAAACAGTGTTACTGTTTTTTCTTTTCATTTATTTAAATTCAATTAGCCAACTTATAGTACATCATTAGTTTCAGATGTAGTGTTCAATAATTTACCAGTCGCATCTGACACCCAGTGCTCATCACATCACGTGCCCTCCTTAATGCCTGACACCCAGTTACCCCATCCCCCCACTGACCTCCCCTTCAGCAGCCCTCAGTTTGTTTCCTACGGTTAAGAGTCTCTCATGGTTTTTCTCCCTCTCTGATGACTGCAAAATAGTGTTACTGTTTTCAGATGAAGTGGTCTTCTTCCTGTACTGCTAATAGAGCGAATCCCCCTGAGTTGCCTTTTGGTGAAATAAAACTAGCCATTTTCTGTTTGTTACAAGTACAAAGAATGGTGTTTCCCACTCTTACTTTTATGACACAGCTAGATCAGAATGGATATCTTTCTACAATGGAATTTTAAAGAAGCCACTTTTTTTCTATTTCATGCAATTTAAATGAACATCTGATAGTAAGAGAAGATGAGATTATTTGCAATATTGAATATCTGCCTTTGTCTCCATAGTACCTTTCTCCAAGGAACTCAGATGACTTTATCTCTGTAATGCTTATTACCATGAATAAGCAAGTGCAGGTTACAGCTATATTATCGTTTTATAGTTGGAGAAACAGGATTTTGATTAAATGAAGCCACCTATAAAATCAGAACAAATTAGAAAATGCCAAAAGATCCAAGAACTTTCAAAGAAATTAGTCCGGATTTGGAAAAAAATAAAACAGCACTTGGTTGGAGAGAAATGTAAGAAATTGGGCAGAAGGCAAAAAGCATAGATTGGGACTCAGGAGGTTTTACCATAAATTTCTTGTGGGACCCTCATTAAGTTTCTTCAGATTTCTGTGCCTTATCTCTCTGCGCATCTGAGATTTTTCCATCTCCAGAATTGAGGAAAGTGCCCGATACGTTGTCTGTGCTTCAGACCTGTTGAATCATTCAGTCACCCAGTAAATTGCTCAAAAATCCAAGGAAGGATTAGAATTAGTTTTTGCCCAGCTTTGATACTCTGATTCTATTACCTCCTCTGTCTGATCGTATAGTTAGATTTTCATTGACCTTGGTGATTTTTTCCAGTACTTGAGCACAAGGCAGGGCTTCTCAACTGGAGCTATCCACTCAGTGCTACTTTACACCCTAGAATTCCTTATATTTTGCTAGATTGTGTATACTGTGGTACTCCCTAGATATCAGGTCAATTCTACAATTATTGGGTAAAGTGCCAATGTGCAGAAGCTCCCACTACTTGCCTTTTCTATTCCTACTCTTAGATTGTTCCAGAAAGTTATAAAACCATGCCACCTCAGCTCTTCACAGACTGCTCTCCCCTGAGTCCTCTTAGCTGCTTGCTAATCATGTTGCCCTGTAAAGATTCTACTCATCTCCTTCTAAATATTCTACTCTAAATATTTAGAGAAGGAGGAAGCAAACACCACCCTCCACACCCCCACGTCCCCCCTGCTAAGTGCGCAGCCCTATGCTGGGCTCAATCTCAGGACCCTGAGATCCATAATTTGCAAGAGCCACACACTTAACCAACTGAGCCACCCAGGCACCCCTTTACATATTTTTTTCCTCTCTCACTGGCTCAGCTTGATTACTTTCCATTACTCTGTCTTCCAGGTTATGGATTTGTTTTTCTGCTTCTTCTAGTCAACTGTTTATTCCATCTAGTATATTTTTAATTTCATTCATTGTGTTCTTCATCTCTGATTGGTTCTTTTTCTCTTTGTTAGGGGTCTTGCTGATGTCCTCCACTCTCTTCTCAACTCCACCATCTCTATGATCATTAGTTTCTTCATCAGACCTATTACTCATCTCTGTTTTGCTTAGGTCTCTTGCTATGGTTTGGTCCTGTTCTTTTACTTGGGATATATTCCTCTGTCTCCTCATTTTGTGTAGCCCTCTTTGTTTCTCTGTGTTAGGAAAGTTAGTTCTATGGCCTGCTTCTAAAAGTAGTGTCCTTATGAAGAAGAAATCCTCTGGTGTCCTGAGGTGCAGTGTCCCCTCTTCACTGGAACCTGGCACTCCAGGGGCGTCTCCTGTGTGTGTCACGTGTTTCCTGCTGGGGGTGGCTGGACTGCTCTTGCCTTCAGTCCAGTCATCTGCAGTCGCTGTCTTCGCCTGCTCTGGGCAGTGTTTGGTCCTTGGACTGTTAGTGGGCCAGTGTGGGACCGCCTCGGGCTTGATGGAGTCAGATCATGTGTCTGTGAGGTGCAAACTGCAGGGTGCTTTCCCTGTGTTGTCCCCTAAGAAGCTTTCATTGGTGGGCGGGCCTGCAGTTAGCCCAGTTGTCTGCCCCTAGCCCACTGCTGGGACAGAAGTCGGCCTGGAGGGTGTGGTTATCTTTCCCTCTCTGCAGGAAAGGAGTCTCTTCGGAGTGGGTCAGGGCTGCTCGCACACTGCCAGGCTTGTGGTTCTGCTTTGGATGGATTCCAGCCAAAAGCGTATTTGAGGAGGCGGTTCCCCATTGTGTGCAGAGGCAGGACATGCAGTGTTTGCAAGATCTGTGCACAGCCAGCCCCCTGGAGGACAGGACCTACAGCACAGGGACTGAGGCAGGCCTGGCTGGAGGGGCAGAGGGTGGAGCAGTGGTGGTAGCAAGTTAGGTAGCAGATGTCTGTGCTGTGCTGGTTCCCAAGGTGGCCATCTGTTTATGCTGCGGGGTAGAGGAGGGGAATGGCTCCTGCCAGCTCCTTTGTTCCTGGACCAGTCTTCCAGTGATCTCTGTCCCTCTAGAACACCCCTGAGATGAGTAAATAACTCTCTCTCCTGGATGCCCCAGGCATTTTTTCAAACTGTTGCTTCTATACTGTTTCTCTGTGGGCTGTTTGTTGTGCTGTCTCTTTAAGAGCGGGGACTCAGTTTCCTCTCGTCCAACAAGCTCTCCTTGAGTGGAGCCACTGATTTTTTTAAATTCTGGTTTTAAGTCCTGTTGGTTGTTAAGAACTCATGAAATTCGGACCCTCTGGTTTTCAAAGCCACATGTTACAGGGATTCATCTTTCCTTTGTGGGTTCCCCAATGTGAGGGTCTGTTTCTCTTCCCTCTCTGCACCCTCAGGTCCTTCCCTCCTGTGGACAGTCCTGCAGCTCCATTTAGCTCCCCAACACATCTCCGTTCTTCCTACCCTCTTTGATGGGGCCTTTTGTCTACATTTAGCTGTGGAGTTTGTTCTGCCAGTCTTTGGGTTGGGGTTATTTACACTGATGTTAGTGTTATCTAGTTGTAGATAACACTGGGGTGAGGTGAGCTTAGGGTCGTCCTAGTCCACCATCTCCCCAGAAATACCCACCACTCATGTTATTAAAGTGATCTTCCTTTTGCTACTTACACTTCTTCCCTCACTTGTTTACCTCCTCATCCTGCTTAAATTGGCTCTAAGATCTTGCTAAAATATTTTTTTCTCAATTTATTTTTTGCTCATCTCACTGGCTTTCTCAGCTTCAAATAACACATCGATGCAAACGGTTCCCAGATCTGAGTCCTAGATGCAGATTTATTTCCTAATTTCGAATCCTACATTTCCAGATATGTACTAGATATTTTACCTGAAGTTTCTGTCATGTCTTCAAAATCAACATGTTTTAAACTGAAATGGTCAGTTTTTCTCTGCTTCTCCCACTAATGCAAATGGAATCATTGCTCTTTCCATCATTTGGGTTTGAAAACTTACTGTCACTCTGGACTCTTTTCCTTGTCCCTTTATTTCAAAATGTTGTCAAGTTCTATTACTTCTGGTTTAATTCTTCATTCGGCCCAGTTGTGCTGCATTCTGAGACCACTTTATTGTGGAGTATGGAAGGTAGGGAAGGTGGGACTAAGTGGAGCCAGTGTTGGAGAATCTGATCCAGCTCTACAGGGCTGCCTTCTTTGGAAGGAGTCTTATGGACCCTCTCTATGGTCCTTATTAGGTGTTGCTATAGGATGTGATAAACTCAGGCTTTTTTTTTTAAGATTTTATTTATTTACTTGACACAGAGAGAGAGAGACAGAGAGGGAACACAAGCAGGGGGAGTGGGAGAGGGAGGAGCAGGCTTCCCGCTGAGCAGGGAGCCCGATGCGGGGCTCGATCCCAGGACCCTGGGATCGTGACCTGAGCCAAAGGCAGACGCCCAATAGACTGAGCCACCCAGGCGCCCCTAGGCTTCACATTTTCAACAAAATGGTATTCACACCTTTCTGTCAATCTTTTAAAGTTCTCCATTATTTTAGTACCAACATCCCTTTTCTGGCTAACTGTTCACACTCTGCCAATTGAACCTTGGATAACTTCCCAGCACCTACAACAGAAAATGAATAAAAATAATCAAGTATGCCAAATGGTGATTGGGTCTATGAAGAAAGATGAAGGAAGTTTAGGTGATGGAGAATGAGGTGGGTTGGAGTATGTATGCTGTTTTAGAGAGTGGTTAGGGAAGGTTACTTGGATAAGGTAACGTCTAATAAGAGCATGCAGATGCTCTGAAGTGGAAGCATGCTTGGAGTGCTCTAGGAGCACATAGGAGGCCACAGGGGGTGGAGAGCAGTGAGCGAGATAAAGGGACACTGGCTCGGGTAGGGCCTTTTTAATTTTTATAATTTTTTTTTAAAGATTTTATTTATTTATTTGAGAGAGAGAGAATGAGAGAGAGAGCACATGAGGGGGGGAGGGTCAGAGGGAGAAGCAGACCCCCTGCCGAGCAGGGAGCCTGATGCGGGACTCGATCCCGGGACTCCAGGATCATGACCCGAGCCGAAGGCAGTCGCTTAACCGACTGAGCCACCCAGGCGCCCTAGGGCCTTTTTTATATATGGTGACCCTAAGTCTTCCAACACTCCTAATCTATGCTTGTCTTCCCAGAGAAATTTTTAATGATTCCTTTTCTGTGCTCCAATACGTCCTGGTTTGGATGGTACTTACATTGTCTGGTGTTCTTTGGTGAGTGTGAGGAAAACAATACCTACTTACAGGGAGAGTTATAAGATTGTATGAGGTGATTCATTCATTCTTTCAACAAACAGAGAATTTACTATATGTTTACTATCTGTAGATACGAAGGTAATTAAGAACTGGTTATAGCCCTCAAGAAACTTGTAGTATATAAGACAACCAAAAAAAATTAGTATGATATATTAAGGGTGATGACTGCATGTAAAAAGTACAGAAATAATACAGGGTGGTTGACTCTTCTGGACGTTTGGGCATATTCTAGTAAAGGCTTCATACAGGCAATTACATGTCTATGGAACTTTATAGAATAAATGGGAGTTTGACAGTCAAAGGTTGGGAGGAGATCCAGGCAGAGGACAGAGCAAATACAGAATCAAATGGTAAGAAATAGTCTGTTTTATTTAAGTACAAATGAATGAGTGATACTTTAAGAAATTCAGATGGTGGAATGGAGGGAAATTGAGTTCTAGGAAATGAGACAAGAGAAAGGGGTAGGGGCCAGAATTTAAAGGTTTGTTTTTGTAACTCCAAGGAATTTGGACTTTATTATCTAGTCAATAGAGAGCTGCAGGAGGGTGTCCTAGTCATTAAGAGAGTGATAGGGTCTGATTTATATTTTTAGAATTACTCCAGGGCCATCTTAAATGGATTTCATGGGTGAAGTCAGGGAAATGAGTGAGAAAGTCATTGTAATAATTCAGAAGAGAAATATGTATGAAAGACATATCCGAGTGTACAATGCCTGATCTATAGTAGGTGTATAGTAAGTGATGCCTTCCTTTCTTGTTTGACAATTCTCTAGGTTAGTGATAGCAGCTGTTATGATCACCATTTTACAACTTGGGGAATTGAGTTGCTAGTTCCAGTGATTTCTCTGGGGGATTTAGATTATAAATGACAGGCCAGAGCTACTACTTTTGTGGTTTTGCTTTCAGATTCAGCACTCTTGTGGTATCTAAGAGCTTTGAGGATGCAAATGAAGATAGCAAGTCTTTAGATAAATAGAATATGCATTTTGTGTATATGGCCTTCAAGGATCCAAGTATGAATCAGACCCTTCCTTAACCAAGTCCCATGTCTATAGTTCAACTATTCCACAAGTACTTTTGGAGAATTTATTATAAGCAGAAACTGGGGACACAGGGAAGAAAGAAACAAAGACCTTGCTCTACGTGAGCTTAAATTCTTCTGGATGTGAGACAAGCAATAAGCAAGTTGAATAAATGGATCCTATGATTATAAGCAATGGTAAAATAAAACTATATGACAAATTAATAGAAGATTAGGGGACGGAAGATAATGGGAGGTCTATATTAAAATAAGTGATCAGGGGCGCCTGGGTGGCTCAGTCCTTAAGTGTCTGCCTTCAGCTCAGGTCATGATCCCAGGGTCTTGGGATTGAGCCCCACAACGGGCTCCCTGCTTGGTGGGAAGCCTGCTTCTTCCTCTCCCACTCCCCCTGCTTGGGCTCCTGCTCTTGTTATCTCTATATCAAATAAATAAACAAAATCTTTAAAAAAAATAAAAAAATAAAAAATAAATAAAATAAGTGATCAGGAAAGACCTCTCTGAGGAAGTGACATTTGTGTTGAAACAAAGAAGCAAGACTTGTGAATTCTGTAAGAAAAGTTCATTTCAAGGAGGCAGAAAGACCATCACAGATAAAGGCCCTGAAATAAACTATGTTGTGTGGTTAGAGATCAGTCAGAGAGAAAGATCAGTCACTGAGAGAGTAAGATGATGATTGAGAAAGAAGGTGGAGAGGGGCAGGAAAAAAGTTTACATTTTAGCTCAGTGTTTGTTTTCTTTTTCCTGAGGGACAGTAAATAGTGATGCTATCTACTAAAAAGGGCATGGATGAAGCTTCAGGGTAAAATCAAGACAGGAGAAGGTTGAGAAACCTAAAAACCCAAGTAGAGATGAGCCACTTGATATTAATGGAGAACTCAGGAACAGAGAACAATTTTAGATAGACTCCTTCCCTAGATGATCTTATGTAGAGAAAAGAGGGGGAAAGACCAGATTTTACAAAATTTATTACAAAATTTATATTTTGGCAATGAAAATGGAGAAGCAGCTGATGAGGTATGAGAAATACCAGAATAAAGTGATTTCCCAGGAGCCCAGTGACAGAAGGGTTTTAAGAAAGAGGAAATAGTCAACTATGTCAGATGCTTCCAAGACGTCAAATAAAAGGATGACTGAGCATTGGACCAATGGGTCTGGGAAAATGAAGGATATTAATGACCTTGACAAATGGGGGTTTGGCAGAGTGATGGGGTTGGAGGCCAAAAAGAAGTGGGTTAAAAGAAAAAGGGAAATCCATGAGTGAACACTGATAACTCATACCTTGTCTGGGAGTTTATCAAATGGGGGAGCTGGGAGATAGATAGGATGGTAGCTAGAGGAGATAATAGGGTGCTGGGGGGGTGGTTTAAAATGAAAGCTATTATAGACCTTTTGTGTGATAATGAGAATGATCCTAGAAAGGGGAAATTACACTGTTAGCGAGTGTGGGCAGAGAAAGTGTCTCAGATGAATTCATGTTGGCATAACTAGGTAGACTTGTAAGCAACCATACTGAGAAGAGAACCAGAATTAGCTAATATTTATTGCATACTTCTATGTGGAGGCATTCCACAAAGCTTTTCCCCATATAACACACTACAACTCTATGGTGTAGGCGCTATCATTTCTTCTAATTTATAAATGCGGAAAATGTGTCTTAGTGTCCCACTGACTTGCCCCAAGGTCACACTATTAGTAAGTGGTAGACTCTCATTTCAGACCTGGGTCCACTGGCTTGTGCACTTAATTCCTCTACTGTAATGTTAAGGAAAAGGAACTAGTACTTCTGTCTAGCTCAGTGAGGAATAGCTGTAGATAATCAAGGATGATAATGTATTTATTACTCCTTATTGCTGTGTGGAATTTTTATTAAAATTTCCAGATGCTTCAATAATAGTTTGACATCTCAGAGTTTTAGTTAGTATTAATTCCAGAGTTGCAGGATGTAGGTTATTTCTGTAATCTGTGCCCAGAAACTGAGCCTAAAAGTCACTATTTCACAGAAATCGTCCTAAGGACAGGTTCCTTGAGCATGTACCATGCAGTAGGCTTTTTACCATTTTGTCTGTAATTTCTCCATTGAATTAAAACAAACAAACAAAAAACCCACAACATTTTATTGACCTACATTGAACCAATGTAGTTGGTGGGCATATATAGATGAATAAGATAAAGTTTCTGTCCCCAAATGTTTAAAGTAAGAAGCAGATTGAGGGTGGTTAGTGCCTTATCTAGGTTATTTCTGTCAGTAGAATTCAGTTGGGTTCTTTGAGGTCCTCACGTTATTTATGCCCAGAACACAGCTATCCTAAGGCCTTGCATTTTGGCAACAGAGAAGGAAGTCAGACAACTAGTGACAGAAAACTTTTTTTTCCCAAAGAAAAGGGTGATTGAATGATTAATTTTCTACCTCATTACAAAAAGAATTTGAGGAAGTTTGCAAAGATACAGAATACAGAGTTAATATAATTAAGGACAGAAATTAGGGAAAAGAAAAATAAGATGACTACCTCTCGTAAGTTGTGAGGATTTGGCCAGAGGTAGGAAAAAAAAAATTCATATACAAATACAGAGCAGATGCTCTCTAATTGGATAGAAATGGAATAATTATGTTAATGTGTCTTTTCTAAATCTGAAAAGGCCTTTAATGCTTTGTATAAATTTAAAATTAAAATATATCCGTATTATTTGACCCTTGCCTCAATTTCTCCTTTTAGGACAAAACTGCCTTCTGGTGTCACCTTCACTCAGCATCAGTTTTTCTCATGAAGATAATGTCAGCAGGAGGTCTTCCTCTTCTGCTATTCCCTTGTGCCCACCTGGCTATTGGGCAGATGTTCTCCTGTAGGGTACACAAATCTCCCAACATTAAGTTTTAATTGCATCTCCATAATTGTTGTTTAAATGTTGGCATTCATTTTATGAGCTGATTTTGCTATGCTAATCAGTGCTCAATTCAATCCAGAACAAACAAATAAACAATAACAACAAGAAAAACAGAACTCATGTATTTATAGCTTGTGACTAAAATAGTACCACACTTCACGACTGTGACTAATTGCTTCACATCTATCACAGGACCAACAGACACCCTCTTCACAGAGCGTTCATCACTGTAAACAAAAGCTCCTCTGATTTGTTTTAGAATAAATTTGACTTGAGAAGGCACTGGGGCTCTATCAATAAGCCACAAAGAGTTTCCTTTGAACAGAACTGAGGTCACGCCTTGAAGAGCTTTCTTTTCTTCTTCTTAAGGAAATTGGGAGAGCCAAGCTGGAAACGCCTTTCCCAGTGGCAAATGGAGGAACCAATTGTTCAGGGCCTCAGATGCTTTTCTTCAAACTCTTTGGACAATAAGAAAAAAGTTGCATATTGTCAAGAATGTGATCAATCAAAGCATAGGAGAGATAGCTTAATGGCATGAAATGGGTTTGGGATTTGGAGTCAAAGGATTTGGCTTTGGTTGTAAATTTGGCAAGCGTATGGATATAACCAAAACCATTATGTGAATTTGGGCAGCCCCATGTCTTTGTGAAGATTCTTTTCCCAGATTCTTTTGCGGCAGAATGTGATGATAAATAATTCAAGCTCTGTGTGGCACTGTAAGAATTAAATGAGAAAATATATTTGAGTGTTTGATAGATGATTGAGTTAAACAACAAAGAAACATTATGTCTTAAAATAATGTGTTTTTATACATATTTGATGCATAACACAGCTTTAGCCAATGCTTTCTAGACTTTTCTGATTGTCCTATTCCAATTCCAATTTTAGACACAGAGAGAAGTAGAGATTTGAATTCTGTGGTTTAGAATAAATATTTCTATTGCTATGACTCCAGATTTAATATTCAATAAATTAGAGATTTGTTATGCTCTTAAAGTTAGAAAAATTTGATCAGTGTTAAACACCAGTCTCCAAAATAGTAGTTTCTTGTTTGGTTGACAGAGACCCAATATTTCACGAGGGTTTCCATTTCAGTTTCAGGTCCTCTGATGAAAGCCCTGCCTCTGTAACACCCAGCCAAGTACATCACTGAAATTTAGCACCCGAACTCATTATTGGAATTTAGCACCGATCTGATAATGAGTCAGAAAACTATCCGATATGTTCTTGATTGCCCTAGTGCGGATTACAATTTGTCATCTTGATAGAAGGCCTAGGAGGCAGGAGTGGGGGATAGAATTTTATTTACAAATGTGCATATTGCCAAGACTGCTGCCCTGATTCTAAAGCAGATGTAAGTCCTGGTCTTAGGCTGCCAAAATGTGGCAATTTTTCCTGAGTATGGTGGGCTTGTACAGAGTCATTTTCCCACCTTGATTTCCAGTTCCCTGTGGTCTGCTTCCTGAGGGTGTTTCAGCGGTTGTTGACATCTGTCCTCCTAAGAATATGGTTTTGTACTTTTCAAGGCAATTAAGGCAAGTTTAGACATGGCATTGGCTTAGTCCTCAACAGTGCAACCTCAGCAGTATAAACTCGGAGAGGGGAGCAAGAGTAGAAGCGAGAAGACTAGTTAGGGGGAGTGACTCTGGTTTCCCAAGAATCTTCTCAAATTTTAGTGTATAAAAGAATTATAAAGAAACTTGTCAAAATGCAGATTTTAATGGGCTGAGGCTCAGGGTTCTGCATTTCTGTGAGCTCCCAGGCAGCGCGGACACTGGTTCATGGACCATTGTTGAACAGCAAGGATCTAGGGTGGGTTCAGACCTTGTTGCTACTTCTATGCTCTCTCCTTTGACTTGACCCTTCAGGGCAGTGGTTCTCTACTGGATTCCCTGCATCTGAATTCCGACTAGAGAGTATTTAAAAAAGATATTGATGTCTGACTCCATGTCCCCGAAATTCTGATTTAATTATTCTGGTGGAAGGCCCAGACATACTTTTTTTTTAAAGCTCCCCAGGTCATTCTAGGGCATGATCAAGACGGAGAAGTCTGGCTTTGGTTTATTTGGCTTGATCCCAGCTTCACACTTTGAGACTACTTTCAGATCTCCCTTTGACTCCGTACTTCACAGCATGCAGACCAACTGCCCCATCCCGCTGACCCCAGGATCTGAGCACTATGCTGTAATCCTGATTTGTCCAGCAGAGAAACTACAGTAGATGGCCCACTCTCTTCATTTGGGGTCCTCAGTTCTTGAAACTCCCACAGCATCTTTTTTTTTTTTTTTTTTAAGATTTTATTTATTTATTTGAGACAGAATGAGAGAGAGAGAGCACATGAGAGGGGGGAGGGTCAGAGGGAGAAGCAGACCCCCCGCCGAGCAGAGAGCCCGATGCGGGACTCGATTCCGGGACTCCAGGATCATGACCTGAGCCGAAGGCAGTCGCTTAACCAACTGAGCCACCCAGGTGCCCCCACAGCATCTTTATTATTTTATTTTACTACAATTTGTTTACGTGTCTCCCCCATTCAGCTACTCACAGACAAGGACTGTCTCGTATCTGTCTTTATTTAACTAGGCCCTAGTATAGGGTACACAAACTGCACAGATGTACAGAATAAATGAAACGAATCAGTGCAGTGTGCTTGGTGGGCTCCCGAAGATCCCCTTAAAATTCTTCAATGAGGCATTCAAGTATGGAATGTGGAGGGTATACATAGCTGCCTCCATTTCCCAAATGTGGTCAGGAAAAATGTGATTGAAAAGAACACAGACTAAAATAAACATCAGTTAACAACCTGATTTCTTATATATTCACATAGAATTGTCTTACTAAAAATTTGGGAAAATATTACTTCTATCATAATTTCTAACACTCCTTTATTTTATTTTATTTTTTTAAAGATTTTATTTATTTATTTGAGAGAGAGAGTATGAGAGAGAGCACATGAGAGGGGGGAGGGTCAGAGGGAGAAGCAGACTTCCCGCCGAGCAGGGAGCCCGATGCGGGACTCGATCCCGGGACTCCAGGATCATGACCTGAGCCGAAGGCAGTCGCTTAACCAACTGAGCCACCCAGGCGCCCCTAACACTCCTTTATAGAGCTTATTATATTACTGGTTACTTTTCAAAAGTAAAAATATGTGTGTGTGTATAGATATGTGTGTTTGTGTAAAAGTGTGTGTGTGTGTATGCAGAATTAATGGTGTGTGTGTGTTTATAGCACATGCTATTATAACTTCCCATTTTACTGGTGAGGTGACTCCTGGCTTGGAGAGTCTCTATAGTTTGGCTTAAATCACATAGCTGGTAAGTGGCAAAGCTGGGATTTAAACCAAGCAGTTTGAGTCCAGAAATCCCTCCCATAAAAACTACCGCACAAGCCTGCCTACCACAGATGGCCTGAGGAGTTTGGAAGCCAAGTAGAGCTATCATACTTACCCTAAACACCTGTAAAAGTACCTTTCCTCCCCCGCCCACTTTTTTTTTTGCTTGTTGTTTATTTTTACTGGTTGTATCTCAGGGTATGCTCATAACCAACTTAAATCTAAATTTTTAAAAAAGATTTTATTTATTTGAAAGAGGGAGCGTGAGTGAGAGAGCATGAGCAGGGGCAGGGGGAGAAGCAGACTCCCCTGCTGAGCAGAAAACCCAACGTGGGACTCGATCCCAGGACCCTGGGATCATGACGTGAGCCAAAGGCAGATGCTTAACGGACTTAGCCACCCAGGCGCCCCTTAAACCTAAATTTTTTAAATGCTAACATATCTCTTAAGTTATTCTCTCTAGTGTATTCAATCACTCCCTATAATCTCAATCTTCCCTATCAGCTTCTGAATACCCTTGAATGGTTCCAAGCACTAAAAAGAAAGGATCACTAGGTAACATGATAGAGGTACTAATGACCGTGTCACTGTAAGGGCATCATATTACAGTATATAAATGCATCAAATTAACATGTTAACACACCTGAAATTTACACATTATATGTCAAATGTAGTTCAAACAAATAAATATTAAAAAATACCCGTGAAGCTTTAAAATTAAAATAATTATAATAAAACTCTCAAATTCATATTCCTTTTCATTTGCCACCCCATCTCTCCCCTTCTCTTTATTATATTTTATAAGACCTTTCCTTCACCTCTGATTTAATCCTCAGCCCTATGTAGCCTGACGTCTACCCTCATAAGTCCATCAGAAACAGCTTTCACTCTGCCACTCATAACCTCCACACCATTAATCTCCTTTAACCAATTAATTTCAGGCCTCACCTTACTTGATCTCTCCATAGCTTCTGACAGTGTTAGACGCTGTCTTCTTAAAACACTTATTATCTTGGAGCATCTGGGTGGCTCAACGGGAAGCCTGCCTCCTCCCTCTCTGCCACTCCCCCTGCTTGTACTCTCTCTCGCTCTGTCAAATAAATAAAATTTTTAATAAAAAATAAGAAAACAAACAAAAACCACTTACTTCCTTGACTTCCATGATGCTACGCTGCTCTATTTCATTATTCTGCTTCTCTGGCTGCATATTCCATTTTCTTTGTAGATATGTCCTCATCTGTGCAGCAATTAAACAACAGAATTCCTTAAGCTTTTCTCCTACGCCCTCCCCTCTTTTCCTCAGTGCTGTCCTTGTAGATGGTGCTTTGCACCCTAAGATTTTCTTTATTACTATATTCAGGTTAGACATTGTCTTTGAGCCATCAATAGTCTACTTGACTGATACTCTAGGATGTTTCAGGGGTCCATCAAAATTAACATGTCCCAAACTGAACCAGTTATTTTCCCCACCTGCCCTCTGAGTTGCCTAACAAATCATCTTCCCGGGTCCTCTATCTCAGGGAATGGGGGCTTCCTCCATCTGGGTATGGTCCCCACACATTCACGAGTCATCTTTGAATCCTCTCTAATTTCCAGTCTGTAACTCTTGATTATACTTCTTCAGTACACTATTATTAATACAATGCTTTCTATACTTACGACAATTTTTGGTTATTTGAATTTCTTCCCCCCCATCTTCTAGGAGTCAAATGCTTACTCCAGCCTGGCCAATTCTTTTCAGTGTTTACTTGAATCCTTAACTCTTGATTTTCTTGAGTACTTTTAAAATTCTAAGTTGTACCAAGCTGTATCCATCATTAAATGTTGATGTTGACCCTTCAAAGTCACTGTTTCTGCCACTACAGAATCCAATTTTCTCCCTAACGCTCAGCCTGAACTCTGTGCAAACTGCCTCTTGATTCTCCCCTCCAGCTGATGAGCTCCTTCTGGGGGGGAGAGAACACAGAGACCAGGGCTTTTTTTCTTCTTCTTTTCAGCAGTCTCTTTAGGTTCACATTTTGCTCGATTGACAAGTACTCAAGTCTGCCTTCTCTTTTTCTATTTCTGGAGGTTTCTGAGGGGTATTTAATGATTTTTCAAGCATTTCAGTCTTTCCAGTTAATTCTCCCCTGCCTGGCACACATGGTACATGGACCCACACATCTCTGAGAGCAGATCCATCTCAGTGTCTTACTTGAGTGGAAACAGATGCTCACTGCAGAAATAAGCTTCAGATAGATGCACGTAGAATAATCATCCTTCTGAAGACAGACTCCCCATGGAAAGAGCAGAGCATGATCAGACTAGAGCTGAATAAATGAAACTATGAGTTTAGCAGGGAGGGGGTCACATCTTGAAAGGATACCCATTGAGTGCCAGCAAATCAATGCTGTAACCTAAAGATTATCTAGTTCAGCCTTTTTGCTTTACAGATGAGGAAACTGAGTCCTAGAGAGTTGAGATGATTTGCTGCTAGAGCAAAACTAGTGATTGCAGTGCAAAAATCTTTTGCTGTCCAGACCTCTTTGGATATGTACCGGTACTTGCTGATAGGCTCCTATAACAGTACCTGCTTCTCAGGATGCATGTTGCCTATCCCATCTATAATCAGTCTCCTCCCCCTCACATACCCTTTTTCTCTCCCTTTCTCTGTGAATTAAATTTGTAAGAAAATTCTGAAGCATAACAAGTGTGCTTACCTTTCCTATACATATTCCATAGAAGATTTTAGAAAAAGATTTTTTAATTTATTTTACAGAGTGCATGATGGGGGAGGAGGAGGCAGAGGGAGAGAGAGAGTGGATGCAGGGCTCGATCTCATGACCCATGAAATCATGACCTGAGCTGGAATTACAAGTCAAACACTTAACCAGGTAAGTCACCCAGGCACCCCTTTTTTCCTATTCTTGATCCACACACATAAAAGAGTCATCCTGGATATTTTTGACCAACTGTCTTTCCCCTGGTTAAAGTTCTCTACCTCTTCTTGAACCAGTTTTCACCTGGTATTGGGCATCCAGTTCTAAGAAGTGAGACAAGGCAGTATTGAATTAGCTACAGTGGAAGGTAGTTTCACATGGCAATAGGGGGTAAATAATTCATTTCTGTGGTCACCTGACAGTGGTGATGTTATTATATATATAAGAAATTACCAAAATATGGAATAGAGAATGTGGTAAGAGAAGCTCAATTTCTAACCCCATGGGATTAGATGCTATTTTCTCGCCTTTATCCTTGTATCTGTTTTTCCTTAACAGTAGACTAGAAAAGCTAAGGAGAATATCTGAGTACATTGTGGAGAATGCCATCTTTACATAAGTGTTTGTTAAAGGCTTATGATACATTAGACACTTTTATGAATGTCGGACTCTAGATAGAGGTAGGCCCTCTTCACATTTTGCTTCTATATCAACATATGGAAGTAGCTTCCAGCCTCTATCTGCCTGAGGGATCATCCTAGCTGCTGAGCCATCCAAGGTAGGTGGATAGTGGGAGCACAGTAAATGGCAGAATTACATTGAATAGTTAGCTAATTATTTCTTGAAAACAGTATTCTTACCTGTACTAGATTCTCATCCATATCCATCCTCCCCTGTTTTTCCTGACCTAGCGAAGTGCCCCCATCTATGTTTTTGCCTGCTGTGATTTCAGTACCCCTTCTACCATATTTGGTGCCATCCGTTGGCGAAGCTGTCTCTTGTTGCTCATCTCTAGAGTCTCTGAACAGAGTACTCTTTCTTTTGGACTGGATATCCTCCCCTAATCAGTGCTATATTTTGCCTTTTTCCTCCTTAATATCTGCCCTATCCTGTAGACATGTCTGAGTGAAAATCTTATGCTCTTTTCTGTGCAGTAGACCTACCATGGCAAGTCATACGTGAGCTAGCGTACTCCTTGAGTGTCTGGGCATATAATTGCCCTTTGTCCTGATTCACTGGTTTTGACTCTTTGCTCAGTCAAGGGTCTGCCTTCCAGGTGGTTGATTCTACCTCCAGTTCTGGCTCCTCCCAGGGCAAGCCCTAGGCCAAACCCCTGTGATAACTTAAATTATTATGAAAAGTCTACAACTATAGATATGAGCTTGCTGGCCATTTCTGATTTTTCAAAGTAAGCCATATTGTCAGTTTTTTTTTTTTTTAAAGATTTTATTTATTTGACAGAGAGAGAGACACAGTGAGAAAGGGAACACAAGCAGGGGAATGGGAGAGGGAGAAGCAGGCTTCCCGCTGAGCAGGGAGCCTGATGTGGGGCTCGATCCCAGGACCCTGGGATCACGACCTGAGCCAAAGGCAGACGCTCAACGACTGAGCCACCCAGGCGCCCCCATATTGTCAATTTTTTGACCCAATTCCCTCACTGACACCAAATGCCCAATTATTTGAAAGATCTTTTCATTTATCTTAAAACATCAATAAAGGCGGGGCGCCTGGGTGGCTCAGTCGTTGGGCGTCTGCCTTCGGCTCAGGTCATGATCCCAGTGTCCTGGGATCAAGCCCTGCATCGGGCTCCCTGCTCGGCGGGAAGCCTGCTTCTCTCTCTCCCACTCCCCCTGCTTGTGTTCCCTCTCTCACTCTGTCTCTCTGTCAAATAAATAAATAAAATCTTAAAAAAAAAACAAAACATCAATAAAGGCAATAATCAAAGATTTCTCAAGTAGTTAGGCCAAGTGTTATCTGTGTGGATTAAACAAATTTTAATTTATGAGGTTGCTTCTGCTCAAATGTAGAACAAAGAGAAGATGTCACAGTGGAGAAGTTGCTTCACTGGCACTGTGTGTGAGGCATTGAAGAAGTCCGATCACTTGACAGATCACCAATCATAATGATAGAGAATCTGAGAGTTGAGATTGACCTTGAGCACATTGTAAGGAGACCTCCCTCACATCTAGAACGTTCTGAGTGGTGGCCTAAGAATCCATTGCTAGCAAGTGAAAATGGCAGACCAGTACATGTGTCTCCAAATTGGCAAAACTACAGAAATGCCAAGAAGAAAAGTGGCCTTTACAAATAATTCTATTGATTTTTTGAGAACACCTTAAAATTTAGATTTTCAGATAGAATGATAATTCCCATGACAGTTATTATATAGAACTCCAAAAGAATCCTTTAGGAAAATTATAGCTATATAACCTGCTATATGCCAGACACTGCCTTTTTTGTAACCCTCACAACAACACTATGAAGTATGAAACAACTTCATTTGATAAATGAGAAAATAAATGAATTAGTAGGGAGGAGAACCATATCTGGGATTATGCAGGTAATACATAGAAAAGCATTGGATTTCAGAAATGCCTAACTCTGGGTCTATGATATTTTCTTTTTTTTAAAGATTTTATTTATTTATTTGAGAGAGAGAATGAGAGAGAGAGAGCATGAAAAGGGGGAGGATCAGAGGGAGAAGCAGACTCCCCGCCGAGCAGGGAGCCCGATGCGGGACTCGATCCCGGGACTCCAGGATCATGACCTGAGCCGAAGGCAGTCGCTTAACCAACTGAGCCACCCAGGCGCCCCGGGTCTATGATATTTTCAAAACACCTTGCTGTTTCTTTATTCCAGCCAAACAGCAACTTTAGAGGTTTCTTCTGATTTCAACTTAGGCAATGACTTTTATCAGCTAGGCATTACGTAAGACATACAACATTTTGTTTCCAAATAGGCTGTTATTTATGTGGTGATTTGGGGAAAAATATTTCACTTGAGTACCCTGTGTCAAAAAACTGATGCTAATATTGCTGCAAGGATAGCAAAATCACTAATAAGAATGAGGATATACAACTGATGTAATTTTGAAAATAGGGAAGCAAGTGAGAGTATCAATTTAAAAGGTACTTTTTTTTCTTTTTGGATGGTGGAGAAAAGGATAAAGGGACAAATAGGTGGCAAAGGTTGCTCATAGGCTGCTACCAGCTTATGCCGTAGTGGTTTTGCTGTATTCAAAGGGAACGAAGAGGTTTTTGACTACGCCACTCTGTGGGTGGAGGAGGAGGTGGTTTGTTTTGAGCCATCCTGGCTCTGAGGTGTCTAAAGGCTATTCACAGATCTTCTGGTCAGTGACTGAATTCACTTCTGTTGCACCCAGCCAAGGGAAATTTTAATGTTTGCAGTGGGTTGAGTAATGACTCCAAAATGCTATGTCCAAATTCTAAGCCCTGGTACTGTGAACACAACCTTATTTGGAAATAGGATCTTTGCAGATGTGATTAAAGATCTTGAGATCATCTTGGATTAATTAGATGGGGCCTAAATTCAGTGAAATGTGGACTTAGAAGAGAGCCCCAGAGGGAGAAGACCATGTGAAGACAGAGCCACAGTGACTATAGTCACCAGGAGCTGGGAAAGTCAAGGAAGGGTTCTCCACTGGAACCTTTGGAAGGAACCCTACTGGCACCTTGACTATAGATTTCTGGCCACCACAACTGTGAGAGAATAAATTTGTGGGTTTTTAAGATTTATTTATTAGAGAGAGATGGAGAGGGACAAGCAGACTCCACACTGAGCATGGAACTGACATGGGGCTCTATCCCAGGACCCTGAGATCATGACCTGAGCCAAAACCAAGAGTTGGATGCTTAACTGACTGAGCTACTCAGGCACCCCAAATCTGTGCTATTGTTAAGTCACCCAGTCTGTGGTGATGTGTCCAGCAGCAGCCGTAGGAAAGTAATGCAATGTCTAAATGGAAGTTTCTCCCGCTCAAATGTTTTTATTCCTTGCTTCTGACCCTTGTCCCAAACTACATGCAAGAGCATTATGCATGAACTGAGGTGAATTCATACTTTAGCATTTCTCCCGGAAATTCTCAATTCCAACAATGGATTTGACCAATGAGGATTTGAACATAATTGGGAAGGGCAGGGCAGGCCCTGGGCTCAATTTTCCAGCATGCTTTCTGACTTGGCAGTCAAAGTACCGTGTGTCAAAAAACTGATGCTAATATTGCTGGGGATGAGAGTAGCAAGAACAGAGTGGGCCACTGGTTTGTATTTCACAGTTGGGTGGATCTTTTATCATCTGGAAGTGACACCTTTATCAATATGTGCCCCTCTTTTTTTGGCTACCAGTTTTACTCCAGCTAACATGGAGTTATTAGTTCATATGACATGACTTTGTATGTTGTGGCATAAAAGAGAAATAGTATCTACTGTAATAGCCAATCCTGTTTCTTAGCAAGCATTGCAATTACCCAGGCAAAGTGATTTCCTTTTGAGTAAATTCAGGGATGGAACCGTAAAATAATGTCTTACTCTTTCTCTCCCACATGACTTCTTCACACATGTTCCTAAACAAACCACCCTCCAAACAACATGTTTGCATAAGTGCCTACAACTCTTAATGATGGTGAATGGCTTTTTTTTTTTTTTTTTTTTTTAAATAGCTGGAGGCTTTGAATTAGGGGAATTTTGGCAAAGGACTAGGGAAGGTTGGGTTTAACCCAAGCTTGAAGAAAATATTAGGTTCTGGAATGGAGGCAGCTACCAGAAGTACACACATTTAAATACATAAAATCAGGAAACTCCCCCCACCCTTTTTGCTTGTCAATTTCTTACATAATAGTATACCTCTCAGCTTTTCCATTGGGATATTTTCATGCTGTCATTCTCAGGTTCAACAAATATCTGTTAAATATCTATAGCTTCCCAGACAAGGTTAGGTGATTTATATACTTTATCTTATTAAATCCTTGAAAATAACAATGCAAGGGCTGGAATTATTATCCTTGTGGAGCAGAAACTAAGGTTAGAAAAATTAAATTACTTGTTCCAAATGATAGCCCAAATAAATCTCAGAGCTAGGTATTTCAGCTCTGGTCTTTAGGCCCAAATTTATTTATTTCCCTTTTCTTTTTGTTTAAGAACTTAAATTGGTCAAGCATTTCTTTTTTTTTTTTTTCCTTTTTTCAACTTTTTTTTAAATTCTTATGTTAATCTCCATACATTACATCATTAGTTTTAGATGAAGTGTTCCATGATTCATTGTTTGTGCATAACACCCAGTGCTCCATGCACAATGTGCCCTCCTCAATACCCACCACCAGGCTAACCCATCCTCCCACCCCCCTCCCCTCTAGAACCCTGTTTGTTTTTCAGAGTCCATCGTCTCTCATGGTTCCTCTACCCCTCCGATTTCCCCCCCTTCATTCTTCCCCTCCCGCTACCTTCTTCTTCTTCTTTTTTTTTTCTTAACATATATTGCATTATTTGTTTCAGAGGTACAGATCTGAGATTCCACAGTCTTGCACAATTCACAGCGTGGTCAAGCATTTCTTAATATGACCTAAGAAATGTGCATCAGTGCAGGTGTTCTCAATGGGCATTATCTCCCAGTAGTGTTTACCATGGCAGTAACTGCAGAGAAAGTTCTTCAGGGTAAGTTATAGTAGAAGATCACTCTGTATAGGGATATTTAATTTTATAAAAAACAAAATAGCCCTACAAACTGCAAGCATTTAATTTTTAATGTGCTAACTTTAATTAAGTTTAATTAATGCTGCTGAGCTTGATAAACTTAAAGAACTTCAAATGACACCCCCCAGAAGCCCTGAAACATGTTTCTTACTTGTTGAACCTGCCTTCTGGCTGAATATCAACTCATGCCTCAACAGAAATGGCTTACTCTTTGCTCTCTCTGAATCCATGCTGTCATTTACCCATTTGTTATATGAAATCCAATTTGTAATTGAATCTTTGTCCAATACTTGATCAGTGAGAGAGATGAGCTCTGAGATCATTTATTATCTTAAAGAGTACAACTGAGTTCTGCCTTCCCTAGTTAATAGCCAGGCTGTGTCTTCTTCAGGGATTGCTCTGGTTCATTGTTCATCTTGCTATTTATATCACTTGGTGATATTGGTGCTTCAGGGGTGAAGGTTCTCCCCCCTACTGACATGTGCAAATGAGTTTTAGAGAAAAGAGACCTGGAGCCTAGTATCTAATCCTACAGGTTTCCAGGTTCTGTTAATAGATTCTTGGAAAACAGGAGATACCAACAGAGGTCCTTTAAAGCTCTAAGGGGAGGTAGAGCATCTTTCACATTTAAGGTATCAGAAACACTCCGGAAGCTGTTAGAACCACGCAGCTATAATAGAGCTTTCCAGATTGAAGACTCTAGAGAACTCTGAAGCTTTAACTCCTAAATTCAGTCCCTGGAACAGAATTTTCTCGAGACTGACTCAGGTCCTTTGGCTAACTCCCTTACTATTTCCAGACCTCAGTGTGGCTCCTCTACCCTTGGTGACTCTCCTTTCACCTTTTCTCCAGTGGTTGCATCACCTTGTCTTCCTGCTGTCTTAGCTGGGGCTGCTGTAATAAAACCCCACCGACTGGGAGGTTTGTTTGTTTGTTTATTTATTTAAAAAGATTTATTTGTTTATTTGACAGAGAGAGCAGGAACACAAGCAGGGGGAGTGGGAGAGGGAGAAGCAGGCTTCCCGCGGAACAGGGAGCCCAATGCAGGGCTCGATCCCAGGACCCTGGCATCATGACCTGAGCCGAAGGCAGATGCTTAATGACTGAGCCACCCAGGAGCCCCCCGACTGGGAGGTTTAAACAGCAGAAACTTACTTCTCACCCTTTTGGAGGCTGGGAAGTCCAAGATCAAGGTGTTGGCGGATTTTGTTCCCAGTGAAAACTTTTTCTTCTAGTTTGCAGAGGGAAGTCTTGCTGTATCCTCACATGGCAGAGACAGAGAGATTAGCTCCCTTGCATCTCTCCTAATCTTGGCACTAATCCCATCCTGGGGGTTCTACACTCATGATCTAGTTACTTCCCAAAGACCCCACCTCCAAATACCATCACATTAGGGATTAGGGCTTCAACAGAGGAATTTTGAGAGGACACAGACATTTAATCTGTGGTACTGTTAACCAAGAGGAGCCAAACCTGCTCCCCCCGAACACCAGCCTCCCACCTATGCCCTGGAGCCCAGCTCTTTACACTCTCCTCAAGAACTTGTCTCTAGAAGTCTCCATTTCTCCTACGGTGTTTCTCTTTACTAGAAAGTGGCATTCCTTTTGGTACATAATTCTCCCACTTTTAAAAAAATCCCCAAGTGAAAACTTCTTATTTTCACTTCCCCTGCCATCTACCACCTCATTTCTGTGTTCCCTTGTATAGCAAAATTCTTCAAAGGATCCAGTATCTCAATTTCCTCTTCTGTTTTATTTTTTTATTTTTTTTAAAGATTTTATTTATTTATTTGACAGAGAGACATAGCAAGAGCAGGAACACAAGCTGGGGGAGTGGGAGAGGGAGAAGCAGGCTTCCCGCTGATGCGGGGCTCGATCCCAGGACCCTGGGATCATGACCTGAGCCGAAGGCAGACGCTTAACGACTGAGCCACCCAGGCACCTCTCTTCTGTTTTCTTTTAAACACTTTTTTTTTTAAGGGTGGCGTAACAGAATAGGACACCTTTTGTTTTTTGGGTTTTTAAAAAAGATTTTATTTATTTATTTTAGAACGAGAGAGCACGAGGGGGTGGGTGGAGGGAGAAGCAGACTCTCTGCTGGGCAAAGAGCCCCACTCAGGACTCGATCCCAAGACCCTGGGATCATGACCTGAGGCAAAGGCAGACGCTTAACCTACTGAGCCACCTTCTAAACACTCTTCAATCAGGCTTTTATTTCCAGCAGAAGTCATCATGATAGATCACTTCTTCCTTACTGTACTGTTCTCACTTGGCTTCCAGTTGCCATACTCTTCTGTTTCTCCCCCTACATCACTCATGATTGCTCCTTCTTAGTCCCTTTTGCAGTTCTTCCTCTGTATCCACCCTCTCTCCCTGACTTCCAAATTTATCTCCAGCCAAGGCCTCTCTCTTAAACTCTGTACCCATATATTCAAGGACCTTAGATATAACATTTAACATGTCTAATTTAACATGTCAAAACTGAACTCTGAGGTTATCTCCTCCCTCATACACAAACCTGTTCCATCTACTGTTTTTCCTATTTCGATTGATGGCCAGTCCATCACTCAGTTATCTAGTTCAAAAATCCTTATTTTTGTTTTTTTTTAAAGATTTTATTTATTTGACAGAGAGAGACACAGCGAGAGAGGGAACACAAGCAGGGGGAGTGGGAGAGGGAGAAGCAGGCCTCCTGCCGAGCAGGGAGCCTGATGCGGGGCTCCATCCCAGGATCCTGGGATCATGACCTGAGTCGAAGGCAGATGCTTAACTGGCTGAGCCACCCGAGCGCCCCTAGTTCAAAATCTTTAAATTGACCGCTTTCTTTGTTACATACACTGCATCCGGTTCACCAGGAAATCCTATTGATGCCTCCTTCAGAGTATATTCAGAACCCAAACAATACTTTTAACATTCTGCCCAATACTTTTAACGTTAACACCCCAGGTTCAAGACACCATCATCTTAATCCCGGGTTATTTCAGTAGTTCCCTGACTGGTTTTCCTACTTCAGCACTTGCTTTGTTTTAGTCTCCTTTGCTGTCTTTGCTTAGTGCCTTGTTTCCTCTTAGAAGAAACAGTCTTCAGCCTGTTCTCAACAGAACAGCCAGAGTGATCCTTTTAAAACATAAATCATGTCCTTCTCCTATCCTAAGGTCTACAATAGTACCCTACTTCAATCTTGATGAAAAATCAAGGTCCTAGTAGCTTATAGTAGAAGTAATGGCTGTGTAACAACAAATACTATTTCTGTTACAAACTAGCCATTTACTTATTTTGAAAAGTAAAAGAATAGGTATCTCTTAAGAAGCCCTTTAAATTTTTGTAGTGAACTGCAAGCTTAGTAGAATGGTACATAAAAGGTGGGAAAACATTAGACATTTTTATTATAGTCAACAAGCAAGTATTAATTTTTTTTGCCATAAATAAAATGACATGTTAGATAAGCTGGGGATTAAAAATCCTAGACTAATCTTCTAGGGACTCTTACAGATACATATTCATACAGGTGCATGCCATAAGTGATTCTTTTTTTTTTTTTTTTTAAGATTTTATTTATTTATTTGACAGAGAGAGACACAGCGAGAGAGGGAGCACAAGCAGGGGGAGTGGGAGAGGGAGAAGCAGGCTTCCCGCGGAGCAGGGAGCCCGATGCAGGGCTCGATCCCAGGACCCTGGGATCATGACCTGAGCCGAAGGCAGACGCTTAACGACTGAACCACCCAGGTGCCCCCATAAGTGATTCTTATACAAGGCATACATGCTTTAGTAGAAGTACAAAGTGCTGATGGAATATAGAGTAGGAATATTAGACTGAGCTGACATTTAAAGAGAGTTAAAGCATGGGTGGCTCAGTCGGCTAAGCCTCTGCCTTTGGCTCAGGTCATGATCCCAGGGTCCTGGGATCGAGCCCCACAGTGTGTGTGTGTGTGTGGGGGGGGTACTTGCTCAGCAGGGAGTCTGTTTCTCCCTCTGCTCCTCACCCCACTCGTGCTGTCTCTCACTCTCTCTCAAATAAATAAATAAAATCTTAAAGAGTATGGAAATTTGGGGGAGATTTAGACAGACTGGGGTAGAGGGTGGGAGTTGGTGTGAACGAAAGTATTGCATAGGGAGGTGAAAGTAGGAACAAAATCACAAAAGAAAAAACTTCCAAATATGCTATAGTAGCAATGAATAGTCAGTATGACTGAAAGGTAATGTGCTTAGCCCAAAGTGGAGTACTAGGGAGGCTGTATGTAGTGCGCAGGCAGAGACAAATGACATAAAATTTGAAAGAACTGAGGACTCTTGACACAGAATCTTAAATTTCTAGGCTTAACATCCTAGTGCTTTTCTTTATTCCAAGAGGAGCCATTAAAATTGTCAAGGGAGTGCCTTACTTGATTCACAGCTTTAGTTTAATTAATCCAATTGTAATTTATTAAATAGCCAAGCTGTCCTCACTACTACTATTCTGGATATTTTGATATTAATAAAGAACATTTAGACCATTTGACAAAATACAAATTCCAGGGCCAATGTCCACGCATTATCTGGCATGGGATCCAGACATCCACACTGAACACAAGCCTATGAATGATTCTCTGGGCAGTTGGTGTGCTGACCCATTTTGGGGAAATACTGACTTGTAGTGTACAAAGCTGTGGAAGTCTTTTTAAGCTTATGCTGTCTAGTAGGGCTTCTATAATTTAATATTTTAGTTTGGGAGTCACCATTTATATTCCTGGTCTGCAAATACATGTATATGTGTGTGTGTGTAAGTGAATGATACTTACAGATACAAACACTTCCCCTTTGCTCAGACCATCTAAAAATGTAGCAGACATTGTGAAATTTGATTTGTTTGTGGATCCCAAGAGTAAGAGCATTCTCCTACACAAAACATCATTGCTATAGATAAGAAAATAACAGTAATTTAATACTATCATTAAAGGTATAATTCATTATTAAACTCCTACAGTTACTCCCCAAATATATGTTATAACTATTTTTTAAACCCAAGATCCAATCAAGGATTATGCACTGCACTCCCTATCTCAGGGTATTAAGAGCCTTCTTACTGCCTCCTTCTGTTCTTTATGAGATAGAATAATTTGAGGAGTTCACTTGAAAGCTTCCATATTCTGGATTTTTTAATTTTCTCATGATTAAGTTCAAATTAAAAAAAAATTCTGAAGTTCCACAAAGGTGATGTTACCTACTTTCTATAGCATCATATCAGGAAATACATAATGTCAGGCCATCCAGCAAAAAGATATATAACCATGCAGATAAAATAATTTATTCAAATACATATTAAACACAGTGTTCTGATTGTACTCCCTTAGTGGAATATGTTCCCAGGACAAAAATACTGAAAAATTTTGGACTCCATTTTGTGGGTTTTCTTGTTAGTGGTTTTGGCTTGGTAATTGTTAAATTGTTTTGTATTATTGTAGGTCACTGTAGGACAAAGCAAATGAGAAAATGTATTATTTGTAGAAACATTTTTGAACCCATTTTCTCACTATTCGAGAAACGAAATACAAATAAGGAATGGCAGAAGGTTTTGAATTTGGATTAGAAGTATTAATAGGGACTCATGATTAAAAGAAAGTAGGAAAAGGGAAGGCTGAGTGGCTCAGTTGGTTAAGTGTCTGCCTTTGGCTCAGGTCATAGTCCCAGGGTCTGGGATCCATCCCTTTGTCAAGTTCCCTGGTCAGCAGGGAGTCTTCTCCCTCACCCTCTGCTCCCTGCCCCCCCACCCCCCCGCTTCATGCTGTCTCTCTCTCACACAAATAAGAAAGTAGGAAGGATGATACTGTAAAAACCAGTTAGCACACCTGTTTCTTAGTTATTCATTTCTAAATATCATTTCTCACTTCCAGTATCAGAATTCCTTGGAGAAATTGCTAATTTCAGGAAAAATACAGGTTGAGCCTAGAATAAAAGTATCCTTTTATGCCAGAGCAAGAAAGGGCTCACATATTAATGAAGTCATGTCAAAAGAACATGTGCTTATAGAAGTTGGTGTGAAGGGGATTTAGCTGGCCAAATTTGGATAATTAAAGTCTCAAATTAATCATGATGGCAACAGATTATAACATAATGAATAAAAATGTATGTATGAATATACAGTAATGTGCTCCCACCACCACCTAAAGGATAAAGAAGGACAGGTTTTAAATTTTTTTTTAATAGAAGTTTGCCAGTTTTGATGGATTAAAGATTAAATTATTTGTTACTTTCTCCACTTAGAGGTGGGATAGTGAATCTGGGCTGGATACATGTGGTAGAAGGGATATAGTGACGATTCTGGGTCTAAACTTTAAGAAGGTAGGAAAGCTTCTGTTTCCTTATTCTTAGAACACTGGATCTGGCATGATCATGTTCCCTCTCAGAACCCAATCACCATGCAGTGAGAATCCAAACCCACAAGGAGATGCTAAATTTTGGGACACTGATCAATAGCCTCCACTGAATTGCCAGCCAATAGCCAACTCTAACTGCCAGCCATGTAAGTCAGCCATCTTGGAAGTCCCAGTTAAATCCAACTCCTACATGACTATACTCAATATCATGTGAAGCTAAAGAACCACCCAATTGATCCCTGTCAATGAACAAAATCATGACAGATAATAAAGTAGTTGTTTTAAGCCATTCCGTTTTGGTATGGTTTGTAATATAGCAGTAGATAACCAAGACGTGGCTAATACATGTAGAAGGAATATTAGCATAGGAAACCAACACTTTGTATATCCCAATATAATAATGGACTCAGGCAAGGATACTCAATAGATGCTAAAACTTTAGGGGAAAATTAGCATAACAGTAATATGTATTCTTATCTAAGTACTTGATATTTATGATCATTTATTCAATTGTTCTTTTAAATCTCAGGAGATTTGGGGCCTGGCTTATTCACTATTAACTATTATTTTTCACCCAGCCACACCTGAAAAGTGGTTGGATAGAATATTATGCAGTGATTGAGTCATGTATGGTGACGAGAGAGGCAGAGGCAGAAAGTCCTGATTGGCTATCATTGATCCTTTCTGTTGTCACTCATACAGGTCCAATTGGCAAAGAATACTCACGAGCTGAATTTCTCTGTTATCCAGTCCGCTTCTTGCCTGTTATGTTTGACTAATTATGGAATAGTAAATACCCAAATCAAACTTTTATGGTTAATTGGTGGGTTAATGAACCCACAGAAAGCACTTTAATTAATTCCCCTTGGGCTGACAAGAGAGATAGGACTGAATCTGAGCATTTGCATTGGAGATGTTCGAAATCTTGATTAATAGCACAGACATGACACCTCAGAAGAACTACAATCTGCACTCTATCTGAGGTTAGAATTTTCTTAAGATAATCAACTGCTGAATAGTTGTCAAGATGTGGATTTCATATGAGCAACACATAATTCATTTTGTCCACAACCTGACTTCTCTTCATTGGTACTCCAGTGTAATCAGCCATTCTGTCAATCTCCCAATCACCTAGACTTGAAGCTCAGCACATCATCTTTTACTCTTCCCTTTGCAAGTCAGTAATGAAAGGCAAGGATGTTAATTATTTACTGAGAACTGAGTATTGTGGATTTTACTATCTAATTTACTTAATTACTAATTTTATCCTGACAAAAATCCAGGTAAATATTATTAGTCCATTACATAAATGAGGAAAATAAGACTGAGGAAGATTAAGTGACTTGCCCATGCTTTCCCAATTTTATCAATCAACATTTAACAGGAAGTAATTTCTATTGAATATATGTATTTATGCATATATACTTATGCATACATATACACACATATACGTATTATACACACAGAGGGCAGAAAAACATGTTGTGTTATAAGTATACAACAAACAAAATCCAGAATGTGGGAAACTTTAAAGGTCAAATTGTCTAGCTTTTTCAATATATGTTTAATTGGAACAAGATCAGATAGTTCAATGAGTCTATAGAAAATCTGAGAAACTAGACTTGGCAAAAGAAAGCAATTAAGATTCTAAGGTGATAGTACATTGGGCATTCTAACTTGGGAATTCTCAGTGCTGTGGCCACAGAATTCTTATTTACTCCCATTTAATTTTAAATTAAAACAGAGGGAAAGTGACACAAAACAAATGTATAGCATAAAGAGTTATAAGGTGAATACCTCACCTCCATTCCTAGAAATCCCCCCAGTGTTCCTCCTTCCCTCTGTGTCTCAATCCACTCACCCTTTCAAATATCATCACTACTTCATTTTATATTAATCATTTTCATGAATTTCTTTAAAATTTCACCTAAATGTGCATTTCTAGACACTATAGTTTGGTTTTTCTCATTTTAAAATACATACATAGGGCGCCTGGGTGGCTCAGTTGGTTAAGCGACTGCCTTCGGCTCAGGTCAAGATCCTGGAGTCCCTGGATCGAGTCCCGCATCGGGCTCCCTGCTCGGCAGGGAGTCTGCTTCTCCCTCTCCCACTCCCCGTTGTGTTCCCTCTCTCATTGTGTCTTTCTCTGTCAAATAAATAAATAAAATCTTAAAAAAAAAAATAAAATAAAATACATACATAATGTGATGAGCACTGGGTGTTATACACAACTAACGAATCATTGAACACTGCCTCAGAAACTAATGATGATGTACTATATGTTGGCTAACTGAATTTAAATTAAAAAAAAAATTTAGTTGAAAAAAATAAAAATAAATAAAATATGTATGTATGAGTTTCTGTTTACAGGTTCCCTCTTCATCTCTATTTTCCTTAAGATTTCTTTGTTGAAGAAGTGGGTCCATTTGACCTGTAGAGTTTCTCAGTGTCTGGATTTTGCTGCTTGCATACTTTCAATATAGTGCAACATGCTGCTGTTGTTTAAATTAATCCCTTCTATACTACATTCTCTCTTTTCTTCCACAACGAAAACTCCTGTTTCTCAAGGGACACAAGGGACAGTGACATTAGAATATCACATAACTATCATTTACGTACCCAAATTACATGTAACACAGTCCACAGTAACAATACTACTGCTATTTTAAATACTAAAAAATATGAATGTTTTTGCATATGTTCTATTCACCAATTTATATTTTTTAAAGATAATCATATTGTATCTATTTAACTGAGCCTATAGCCCTCCCTTACTATATTTTTGTCCTTTAATCTCAACTTGAAGGTAACCATGTTTAATGCTTACAATTCATACTCAACTTAAGTCTTTCTTTTTGGTTGATTGAAGCATGTATTCTAGTAAGTTCCTAAGGAATGGCTCATGGGAGTAAATCTCCCTGAGTACTTGCATGATGTAGTTTACACCTTTACACTTGAAAGTCAGTTTAGCTGGATATAAAATCTTTGGCTCATATTTTCTCTACTTAATATCTCTTATATTAAAATAAAATGTTATTCTATTTTCTTCAGGTATAGAACATTACTGTATAATTTTATTTCCTTTATAAGTCATGTCTTGCTTAGATACCTGGGGGTTTTATATTTCTTTAATGTCTAAAATTTTACTATTTTATAATTTGGTATTGGTCATTCAAATATCCTCAAGAATATGGTACAATTTTGATATGCAATCAAATCTTTTTTAATGTAATGCATTTTTAAAATTATAATTTAATATTTGTTTCTATTCTCTTATTTTGGTTTACCTTTTCAGAGTCTCCTATCACCTATAAGTTGTATTTTTGTATGTGTGCCTATTTTCCATATATGTTACCTCTTTGAATATTTTTATTACTGATTTTTCAAAAATTTCCTTTTGTTTTGTTTGTCTTATGTTCTTTATAATTTAGTCTTTGTATTTGTTCTCTGCTGCTGCTGCTGCATAACAAACTACAACAAAACTGAATGACTTAGAACAACAATAAACACTCTCACCATTTCTGACTCAGAGACTTAAAATGGTTGTGGTCATCTGAAGACTTGACTGAAGGCTAAAAGACGCACCTTCAAGGTAAGTAACACTTGTGGCTGGAGAGTTGGTGCGAGCTATTGGTAGGAGGCCTCAGCTCTCCTTTTTGGCCTTTCCATAGGGCTAAATGAACTCACCATATGGAAGATGGCTTCTCCCAGATCAGGAGATCCAAGAAGGCAAATGGAACATGCACTGCATTTTATGACCTAGCCTCAAAGATCACATGCCATCACTTCCATGGTACTCTACTGATCAGTCCTGTGTCAATGTAAAAAAATATAAAAAGGTTTAAATATTAGGAGACAAGGGTCACTGGAGGCTGGCTATCATATCTTAATGTGTAAAGTAATTTTTAAAATTTTTGGAAATACTTCTTGAGTTCTATTACCTGCTTTATGAGTTTTTCTAATTCTTTTTTTTTTTTTTTTTAGATTTTTATTTATTTATTTATTTGAGAGAGAGAATGAGGGAGAGAAATAGAGAGCACAGGAGGGGGGAGTGTCAGAGGGAGAAGCAGACTCCCTGCTAAGCAGGGAACCTGATGTGGGACTCGATCCTGGGACTCCAGGATCAAGACCTGAGCTGAAGGCAGTCGCTTAACCAACTGAGCCACCCAGGCACCCGAGTTTTTCTAATTCTGACTTATGTTGTTGCTAATGTCTTGTATCTGTTTCTTAATGTCTATTAGTGCTTTTCAATATAGATATTTACTGTTTTGATGTGTTCTTTGAGCAAGACTTTTTTAGGTGCTTTCATTATCTGTAAAAATGGTATTCTGTTTATTATTCTCTTTTCTCTTATGACCATTTTAAAATAAAATTTGACTTTGGTACTTCTCTATTGCTCATTTTACATGAAATTAGTTTTCCTAAGGTTTTAGAAGATGTGGTTCAGGGTAGCTATTATAACTCACAGAAATTTCTCTTCTCTTGTTTTCCTGGAGTATTCAAAAATATGATGGCTTGCTTTCTAAGATAGTGGCTTTGTTCTCCTCCCCAACTTTTATCTAGACCTCTTTTTGTTACATTTCTGCTCAATTTTGATTCGACTCCTAACAGTTTCTTCAAAGTGCAAGGCTCTTACCTGAAAGGGAGTCTAATGTTTAGAGGATATAGACTCTTCTAGTTCCTTTAGTATTTGCTGTATAATCTTTGTATTCATCCGCTATTAGACTGGACAAAACCCTGCCAGCTGCTGTTCTTAAATTGGCCCTCTATGCTTTCTAGTGAATACTTGTTCTTTTTGAGATTCTGCTGTTCTCAGGTCCATTAGATGCCTTGTTACTTCCCTCTGCTTTCTCATCTGCAGAGATGGTCACTGTGCAGATCAAATGGTTATTGCTAGTTTGTCTTTACCCATTGTAATTTGGAGTTTAGGGGATGTCTCATCACCTATTTTTTTTTTTTTTTTTTTTGAGAGATAGCACTTGAGAGAGAGATCACAAGCAGGGGTGGGGGATAGAAGGAGAAGCAGACTCCCCACTGAGCAGGGAGCCTGATTCAGGACTCGATCCCAGGACTCTGGGATCATGACCTAAGCCGAAGGCAGACACTTAACTGACTGAGCCACCCAGGTGCCCACCTATTTTTCTTTTTTAAATAGATTGCCTGTAGGATTTTAGTTTTGTTATCCAGTTGCCTTGTCTGTTTTTCAGTCTCTGAATATCAACATAAACTAGGCTGCCACCATCTACCATATTCCCAACCCCTCAATAGCTGCATTCTTAATGCAAATGCTGCTACCAGTAATACTTTTTCAAGTGCCCCTGAATATTTGTGTCACTTTCTCAGGGTTTATAATCCTGTCCTAGAGCCTCTAATTACCTGGTCTATGGGCTATGCTCATGTTCCAGCTACGAATGGTCACTGAGATGAAATATCTAGCCCTAAGTGTTGAGACTGCACTAAACACCCTAAGGCATGCATATGTCACACACACATGCCTCACTTTTCCATATTAAAAAATAGATGACTCTGATTCTCATTAGTTAGTGTCTTAGACTGTTGGGCTGCTATAAAAAATACCAGAGAGTGGGTGGCTTGTCAAGAAACTTCTCACAGTTCTGGAAGCTGGTAAGTCCAAGATGAAGGCACTGGCAGATTTGGTGTCTGGTGAAAACATAACATAGAAAGAATGAGAAAGCTCTCTGGGTTCTCTTTTTAAGGCCACTAATCATATTCCTGGGAACTCTACCCTCATGACCAAATCACCTCCCAAAAGCCCTACATCCTAATATGATCACACTGGGAGTTAAGATTTCAACATATGAATTTTAGGGGTACACATTAAGTTCATAATAGTATACTCAGATTAAGGCCCAGATTATTGGATTCCTCGTCCTCTAGGTCTTTATGATCCTGAATCAATATTTTAACAGCAGTGGACCACAATCTAAAGTTAAGCACTACCAACATATACTATATAAATAGAAGATGTAAGGGAAATTGGTTTAACATGTGAATATGTATTTTGACATACAACTGAATGTGCTTTTTAGCCAAATGCCAGATGGCTAAATTTTAAAAACAATAGTCAGCTGAAACTCACTATTTCCATCATAGAATGAACTTTTAGGATACAGGAACAAATCTTAAGTATTACCACAAATTTTATTACTGAACTTTTAGTATTAAAATTGTAGTGGTCAAATTTTGTTGGTTTGGTGTTACAGTGTAAGGACAACAGTTTCTCAGCTGGCAACAGCTAGATTCTTTCTATAATCGTTATACAGCACATTTGTGATTCTAAATAGATGTTCACTTTTCAGCTTTGGATTCATTAGGAACATGAATTTTTAGGAAAGGTAATTTGCTTTAACACTCATCTTTATTTCATATTCTTTATAGTCTTTAAGATACATGGATCAAAGATAATTTATAAAGGATCTGGTTGCACATGCAATTGGAACTATTTCTCCCTTTGAAACTTGAAGGTAGCAAATTTGACATTCTGCTATTAATTCATACTCGCCAGATGTTAAGAATTCCCAAAAAGGGATTTTTCATGACTCCTGGCCTTAATTCAATTAAATAATTTAAAATATATATACATATATAATTTAATTTTTGAAAGCTGATACATCAAAAATTATGTATTAAGTTAGGATATATTCTAATTTCTTTTACTTTTTCTTATAATATTAATTGTACCTTAAAGACTTCTGTTAGGGAAAACTATATATTATTTTGAACTAATACCTAATTCTCTTATTGTTTGTATTAAATGTCAAATTATTTCTCTATTTTTGAACTATCTAAAAGTTTTCAATAATTTTTCATTCATAAAATTAAGAACTTTTACTCTCCTTGTTAATTATGGCAACATTTTGCTCCTGTAATATTTTTTTCCTTGAAATGTGACAAAATGTTAACACACACCAGATCATTATTTTGAGATAACATATATTTGATAGTGAATATTTAAACATTAGGATTATATCCAGAATATTAACAGACCAAGTAATTTGTGTCAGTCATATTGCCATCCAAAAAATACTGAAAAATTAGACAAAATATATTATAAAAATATGCCTTGGAGACATGAGAAAATCAAAAAGGTAGTGACAAGTTAGAATCCAAGAGAGAGACCCAAAGAGGTGAGACTTAAATTTAGGTCCAATTTCCCCCAATGGGTAATTACTGACTTTAAAAAGGATGTAAGAAGCCCACTCCTGGCAAGATGGTGGAGGAGTAGACCTAAATTTCATCTGGTCCCAGGAATTCAGCTGGATAGGGATCAAACCATTCTGAACACCTACGAACTCAACAGGAGATCGAAGAAAAGAATAGCAGCAACTCTCTGAACAGAAAAGCGACCACTTTCTGGAAGGTAGGACGTGCGGAGAAGTGAATCCGAGGCGATATTCGGGAGGATAGACGGCGGGGGAGGGGCCTCCGTCGGCCGCTTCTGGCAAGTGATAGAGCCGCGGAGCACAAAATCGGAACTTTTAAAAGTCTGCTCCGCCGAGGGACGTCACTCTGGTGGCTAAGCGGGGGGTGGAACCCTCCGGGACAGTGTGGTCTCAGGACCCTCGGGGTCACAGAAACCCGGGGGTGCCTGAGTGTGGCAGAGCTCCCAGGCAACGGAGCAGGGAAGCCGGCTGCAGAGGCGGAGCCCAGGCGCGGGCTCTCAGCTCGGGGTGGCCATAAACCGTGATCCGCGGCACAGTCGGGCCGCTGCTCCTCCAGCAGGGACCCCACAAGCAGCGGATCTGGGGAGACTCACCTTCCTTCCCTGGGAGGAGCAGCATGGGAGCGCACCGCAGGAATCTGCTGGGTTTGGAGACTCCACACCGAGTCGGGTGCCAGAGATAGAAATGCTCGGTCACAGGCCGGGTAAGCACGGAGTGCGGCTGGGGACCAGGGAGACGGGAGTGATTGACTGCTTTTCTCTGGGGGCACACTGAGGCGTGGATATTGGGAGGCTGCCATTTTCAGTCTCATCCTTGAAAGCTTGCAGGGAACAAAAGCTCCCGAGAGCAAACCCGAGCAGATTACTTTGCCAGAGGCGGAATTGCCCCGCCCTTGCCTGGTCCAGGCTAAGACATTTGGGAACCACGGCAACAGGCCCCTCCCCAGAAGATCAGCGAGAACAGCCAGCCAAGACCCAAGTTTACCGATCAATGAGAATGGCAGAACTCCAGCGCTAGGGGAATACTGCACATAGAATTCATGGCTTTTATTCCCCTGATTCTTTAGTCTTTCAAAGTTAATTTTTTAAAAAAATAGAAAAAGAAAAAAAAATTTTAATTTTTCTTTTTCCCCTTTTCAACGAACATCTTATCAATCCCTTTTTTAAAAATCCTTTTTATTTTTCATTTTTAGAGTCATTCTATTCCTTCATAGTAGTTAACCTTCTTTTTGGTATATATATGTAAGTTTTCTCTTTAAAATTTTAGGATACAGTTTCTTGAACAGACCAAAATATACCCTAGATGTCTAGTGTAGGGCTTTGTTCTAGTCTCCTGCCTGATCACATTCTCTCTCTTTTTTTATTTCTCTTCTTTTTTCAACCAACTTATCAATTCCTTTTATAAAATCTTTTATAATTTTCATCTTTACAGTTATATTCCATCCCTTCATCGTATTTACCCTTATTTTTGTACATATAGAAGCTTTTCATTCTTTAAAATTTTGGGAGGCACTTTCTTCTAAAAGACTAAACTATGCCCAAAATCTAGGGTGTGGCACTGATCTATTCACCAGCCTGATCATATTTGATCATATTCATTTTTTTTTCTTTTTTCTTTCTTTCCCTTTCTTTTCCCCTGGTTTCAGGTCTCTTCTGACTTGTTCAGCATATATTTTTCTGGGGTCGTTGTTACCCTACAGCATTTTGTTCTCTCATTCAGTTATTCTCCTCTGGAAAAAATGACAAGATGGAAAAAATCACCTCAATAAAAAAAACAAGAGGCAATACCAACTGCCAGGGATGTAATCAATACAGTATTAGTAAGATGTCAGAACTAGAGTTCAGAATGATGATTTTAAAGATACAAGCTGGGCTTGAAAAAAGCATGGAAGATATTAGAGAAACCCTTTCTGGAGAAATAAAAGAAAGAACTAAAATCTAACCAAGTCGAAGTCAAAAAGGCTATTAATGAGGTGCAATAAAAAATGGAGGCTCTAACTGCTAGGATAAATGAGGCAGAAGAGAGAATTAGTGATATATAGAAGACCAAATGATGGAAATAAAGAAGCTGAGAAAAAGAGAGATAAATAACTACTGGATCATGAGGGCAGAATTTGAGAGATAAGTGATACCATAAGACAAAACAGTATTAGAATAATTGGGATCCCAGAAGAAGAAGAAAGAGAGAGAGGGGCAGAAGGTATATTGGAGCAAATTATAGCAGAGAACTTCCCTAATTTGGGGAAGGAAACAGGCATCAAAATCCAGGAGGCACAGAGAACCCCTCTCAAAATCAATAAAAATAGGTCAACACCCCAACATCTAAACGTAAAACTTATGAGTCTCAGAGACAAAGAGAAAATCCTGAAAGCAGCTCAGGAGAAGAGATCTGTAACCTATAATGGTAGAAACATTAGACTGGCATCGGACCTAACCACAGAGACCTGGCAGGTCAGAAAGGACTGGCATGATATGTTCAGAGCACTAAATGAGAAAAATACGCAGGCAAGACTACTGTATCCAGCTTGTCATTGAAAATAGAAGGAGAGATAAAAAGCTTCCAGGACAAACAAAAACTAAAAGAATTTGCAAACACAAAACCAGCCCTACAAGAAATCTTGAAAGGGGTCCTCTAAGCAAAGAGAGACCCTAAAAGCAACATAGACCAGAAAGGAACACAGACAATATACAGTAACAGTCACCTTACAGACAAAACAATAGCGCTAAATTCATATCTTTCAGTAGTTATCCTGAATGTAAATGGGCTAAATGCCCCAATCAAAAGACACAGGCTATCAGATTGGATTAAAAAACAAGACCCATCGATATGCTGTCTGCAAGAGACTCATTTTAGACCCAAAGACACCCCCAGATTGAAAATGAGGAGGTGGAAAACCATTTACCATGTTAGTGGACACCAAAAGAAAGCTGGGGTGGCAATCCTTATATCAGGCAAATTAGATTTTAAACCAAAGACTGTAATAAGAGATGAGGAAGGACACTATATCCTACTTAAAGGGTCTATCCAACAGGAAGATCTAACAACTGTAAATATCTATGCCCCTAACATGGGAGCAGCCAATTATATAAGGCAATTAATAACAAAAGCAAAGAAACACATTGACAACAATACAAAAATAGTGGGGGACTTTAACACCCCCCCTCACTGAAATGGACAGATCATCTAAGCAAAAGATCAACAGGGAAATAAAGACTTTAAATGACACACTGGACCAAATGGACTTCACAGATATATTCAGAACATTCCATCCCAAAGCAACAGAATACACATTCTTCTCTAGTGCCCATGGAACATTCTCCAGAATAGATCACATCCTAGGTCACAACTCAGGTCTCAGCCAGTACCAAAAGATTGGGATCATTCCCTGCCTATTTTCAGACCACAATGCTTTGAAAGTAGAACTCAATCACAAGAAGAAAGTCGGAAAGTACTCAAATACATGGAGGCTAAAGAGCTTCCTACTGAAGAATGAATGGGTCAACCAGGAAATTAAAGAAGAATTTAAAAAATTCATGGAAACCAATGAAAATGGAAACACAGCTGTTCAAAATGTTTGGGATGCATCAAAGGCAGTCCTAAGTGGCAAGTATATAGCAATACAAGCCTTTCTCAATAAACAAGAAAGTTTTCAAGTACACAACCTAACCTTACACCTAAAGGAGCTGGAGAAAGAACAGCAAATAAAGCCTAAACCCAGCAGGAGAAGAGAAATAATAAAGATCAGAGCATAAATCAATGAAATAGAAACCAAAAGAACAGTAAAACAGATCAACGAAATTAGGAGCTGGTTCTTTGAAAGAATTGACAAGATTGATACACCCCTGGCCAGACTTATCAAAAAGAACAAAACCATTATCAACAAAACCATGAATGAAAGAGGAGAGATCACAACCAGCCCCAAAGAAATACAAACAATTATAAGAACATACTATGAGCAACTCTATGCCAGCAAATTATATAATCTGGACGAAATGGATTCATTCCTAGAGATGTATCAACTACCAAAACTGAACCGGGAAGAAATAGAAAACCTGAACAGACCTATAACCACTAAGGAAATTGAAGCAGTCATCAAAAATCCCCAACGAAAAGAGCCCAGGGCCAGATGGCTTCCCAGGGGAATTCTACCAAACATTTCAAGAACAATTAATACCTATTCTTCTGAAACTTTTCCAAAAAATAGAAATGGAAGGAAAAATTCCAAAGTCGTTTTATGAGGCCACCATAACCTTGATCCCCAAACCAAAGACCCCATCAAAAAGAACTACAGATCAATATCCTTGATGAACATGGATGTAAAAATTCTCACCAAAATACTAGCCAATAGAATCCAACAGTACATTAAAAGGATTATTCACCACGACCAAGTGGGATTTATCCCTTGGCTGCAAGGTTGGTTCAACATCTGCAAATCAGTGTGATATAATACATTAATAAAAGAACAAGAACCAAATGATGCTCTCAATAGATGCAGAAAAAGCATTTGACAAAGTACAGCATCCTGTTTTTTTTTTTTTTAAGGATTTTATTTATTTGAGAGAGAGAATGAGAGTGGGGAGGGTCAGAGGGAGAAGCAGACTCCCTGCTGAGCAGGGAGCCCGATGCGGGAATTGATCCCAGGACTCCAGGATCATCACCTGAGCTGAAGGCAGTCGCTTAACCAACTGAGCCACCCAGGCGCCCAGTACGGCATACTTTCTTGATCAAAACTCTTCAGAGTATAGGGATAGAGAGTACATACCTCAATATCATAAAAGCCATCTATGAAAAATCCACAGCGAATATCATTCTTAATGTGGAAAAACTGAGAGCTTTCCCCCTAATGTCAGGAACACAGCAGGAATGCCCACTATCACCAGTGCTATTCAACATAGTATTAGAAGTCCTACCCACAGCAATCAGACAACAAAAAGAATTCAAAGGCATCCAAATTGGCAAAGAAGAAGTCAAACTCTCACTCCTTGCAGATGATATGATACTTTATGTGGAAAACCCAAAAGACTCCACCCCAAAACTGCTAGAACTCATACAGGAATTCAGTAAAGTGGCAGGATATAAAATCAATGCACAGAAATCAGTGGCATTCCTATACACCAAGTATAAGACAGAAGAGAAATTAAGGAGTCGATGCCATTTACAATTGCACCCAAAATCATAAGATACCTAGGAATAAATCTAACCAAAGAGACAAAGGATCTGTACTCAGAAAACTATAAAATACTCATGAAAGAAATTGAGGAAGACACAAAGAAATGGAAAAACGTTCCATGCTCATGGATTGGAAGAACAAATATTGTGAAGATGTCAATGCTACCTAGAGCCATCTGCACGTATTCAATGCAATCCCCATCAAAATACCATCAACTTATTTCAAAGAAATGGAGCAAATAATCCTGAAATTCGTATGGAACCAGAAAAGACTCCGAATAGCCAGAGGACTGTTGAAAAAGAAAAGCAGAGCTGGTGTCATCACAATTCCGGACTTCAAGCTCTGTTACAAAGCTGTCATCATCAAGACAGTATTGTACTGGCACAAAAACAGACAGATAGATCAGTGGAACAGAATAGAGAGCCCAGAAATGGACCCTCAACTCTGTGGTCAACTTATCTTTGACAAAGCAGGAAAGAATGTCCAATGGAAAAAAGACAGTCTCTTCAACAAATGGTGTTGGGAAAATTGGATAGCCACATGCAGAAGAATGAAACTGGACCCTTTCCTTATACCGCACACAAAAATATACTCAAAATGGTTGAAAGACCTCAATGTGAGACAGGCGTCCACCCAAATCCTAAAGGAGAACACAGGCAGCAACCTCTTTGACCTCAGCCATAGCAACTTCTTCCTAGAAACATCTCCAAAGGCAAGGGAAGCAAGGGCAAAAATGAACTATTGGGACTTCATAAAGATAAAAAGCTTTTGCACAGCAAAAGAAACAGTCAACAAAACCAAAAGACAACTGACAGAATGGGAGAAGATATTTGCAAATGACATATCAGATAAAGGGCTAGTATCCAAAATCTATAAAGAACTTCTGAAACTCAACACCCCAAAAACAAATGATCCAATCAAGAAATGGGCAGAAGACATGAACAGACATTTTTCCAAAGAAGACCTCCAAATGGCCAACAGACACATGAAGAAGTGCTCAACACTGCTTGGCATCAGGGAAATCCAAATCAAAACCTCAATGAAATACCACCTCACACCAGTCAGAATGGCTAAAATTAACAAGTCAGGAAATGACAGATGTTGGCGGGGATGCGGAGAAAGGGGAACCCTCCTCCACTGTTGGTGGGAATGCAAGCTGGTGCAGCCACTCTGGAAAACAGTATGGAGGTTCCTCAAAAAGTTGAAAATAGAGCTACCATACGACCCAGCAATTGCACTATTGGGTATTTACCCCAAAGATACAAATATAGGCATCCGAAGGGGTATGTGCACCTGATGTTTATAGCAGCAATGTCTACAATAGCCAAAGTGTGGAAAGAGCCAAGATGTCCATCAACAGATGAATGGATAAAGAAGATGTGGTGTATATATACAATGGAATATTATGCAGCCATCAAAAGGAATGAGATCTTGCCATTTGCAATGACGTGGATGGAACTGGTGGGTTTTTACTGAGCGAAATAATCAGAGAAAGACATGTATCTTATTATCTCACTGATCGGAAGAATTCTTAATCTCAAGAAACAAACTGAGGGTTGCTGGAATTGTGGGGGTTGGGAGGGATGGGGTGCCTGGATGATAGACAGTGGGGAGTGTATGTGCTATGGTGAGCACTGTGAATTGTATAAGAATATTGAAACAAATAATACATTATATGTTTAAAAAAAAAAAAAGAAGAAGAAGAAGATAGTAGGAAGGGAAAAATGAAGGGGGGAAATCGGAGTGGGAGATGAACCATGAGAGACTATGGACTCTGAAAAACAAACTGAGGGTTCTAGAGGGGAGTGTGGTGGGGGGATGGGTTAGTCTGGTGATGGGTATTAAGGAGGGCACGCACTGAATGGAGCACTGGGTGTTATATGCAAACAATGAATCATGGAACACTACATCAAAAACTAATGAAGTAAAGTATCGTGATTAACATAATAAAATAAAAAGTCTATTCTTGGTGATAGTGGTTATTAATAATATATTGTTAAGACAAAATTGCAACTGGAAACACAGAACAGGACTTTGGGTCCTGGTGCTTCATCTGCATGGATAAGTCACTCCCTGGGCAACCCAAGAGAACTTGGGTCTATAATAGTCTTTTTTAAATGCTGTTAAACTCATTTCCTGGAAATACAATTCTGATCCTGTTCCAGTCCTCTGATAACTAACATTCAAACTCTTGGGCCTGATGTGTAAGGCTCCTCCCAGTCTTTCACCTATTTTCCCTGGCTACGATCCAACAACTATCTTTCTAGTAGTTTCCACTTTATCTCTATTCTTTACTGCATTCCAGATGTTGTCCTACATATGTTCCCACACACACACACAAAAAAAAAGCAAAAACTCCTACTCAATAGAGTCATTCTTCCTCTATTTGAGACTACAGAAGCCATCTTGTTACTATGAAGGAACAAGTATGAGGATGAAAACATGGGCTAAAGCTGTTGTTCTCAAAGGCTAACATGAATAAGAAAAAAAACTAGAAAGATGTGGTTGTGATTCCGTAGGTTAGGGTGGTGCCCATAAGTTTATATTTCTAACAAATGCCTGGTAATGCTAGTGTTGCTGACCCATGGACCACATATTGAGTAGTATAGGCTAAAATATGGTAGAGGAGAATGGTAGAAAGAGCCCTGAAGACATTGTAGAACACTTGCATTAATGTCAGCAATAGCCTAAATTTGAAATACTTGTTATGTAGAAAAAACTCACCAAAAACCTATAAATCTTTAGCCCACTCTTAGTATTTTGCTTTCAGCTAATCCCATTCCAAATGTTATCATTTATCATTATTATCAAAATCTTCAGCATTTGTTATCATCCTAGCCATTATTTATACTATGTGCTGGGCATTATATGAACTCTTTTCAAAAAGTTATGTTTTGCAATTCTCACAGCAGCTTTGTGAAGTGAATATAACTTTCTCTGTTTATGGTAGAGGAAAATAAGGCATAGAGAGGTTAAGTATTTTTACCAAAGCTCACAATTAGAAGGTGCTACGCAGGCCAATATCTCCCAAATTCCCCTGCTGTTAACTTCTATGTTATAAGCCACCTACATTAAGCATACAACAGATGCTTAATAACAGTTGGTGGGTGATTTTTTAAAAAAATTTACTTATTTGATAAATTTGTCATGTTACAATTTCTAAATTTAAGGTGTACAGCAAGTTACTTTGATACATTTATATGTTGTATGATTGCCATTGAAGCAATATTTATCACATTATATTACCATATTATTAGCTACATTCATTATACTTTGCATTAGATATCTATAAAACAGGCACATGAAAAGATGCTCAACATCACTAGTCATCAGGGAAATGCAAATCAAAACCACAATGAGAGATCTCCTCCCATCTGTTAAAATGGGTATTGTCAAGAAGACAAGAGACAACAGGAGCTGGCAAGGATATGGTGAAAAATGAACCCTTATACACTGCTGGTGGGAATATAAATTAGTCCAACCATTATGGAAAACAATAGGGAGGTTCCTTAAAAGACTAAAAATAGACCTATATGATCCAGCAATTCTACTACTGGGTATATACCCACAGGAAATGAAAAAAGGATTTTGGCAAGATGTACACACATATTCATCTTAGCATTATTCACAATAGCCAAGATATGCATAATTAAAATTTTCCTGAATCATTCCAGTTGAAGCTGTCTCTTTATGATTGCATGTATCTTAACACTTTGCTGTTCATTGTTCATTCTCATATCAACACTTAAATGCTATGAGTAAGGATCCATAGTAAACACAGTATAAAGTCATCCCAGGTCTCAACAAAATTATAGGCTGATAATGGAAAAATGAGATAGTAAAATCAGTTTTTACAATACCAAGTAAGTTTTTAGAGTAGTATTAATAGAAAATATATCTTCCAATTTTGGGTAGCTATTTGCACACAAGTGATACTCCCTAATAGAATTGCTATATGTGGTAAAAACAGTACATGATTATCAGATACTTGCATTTCCAGCCCCTAATAGATTTCATGCATTGCAGGTTCTCCTCAGATTTAAATAAATTAATACATCTCTGTATAACAGCATATCACACACATACACCTTCAGTATTATATTTTTAAAGGGATTTTTTTTGTTTTTCGTGAACTTTTTATTGAAAGGCAAAAATATACATGTCATCTTCATTTTGTGGCTTAGAATGAAGAGAAACAGCTAAACAATTTAAAAAATAATAGCATCATTAAACACCTAAAATTTGTCATACTACATTCTTTACATGTTTAAAGTAATTACAACAATCCCACAAAAGTAGGATCATCTCCATTTTATATAATTTTCATATTTTTTATGTGTGTATAAGTCAAGGGTTGGCCTATTTTGGGAACTAAATTTTTACTTATGGTCTATGGCTGGTTTCTGTTTACAGTAGCAGAATTGAGGGCAACAAAGGTCATATTGTCCACAAAGCCTAAAATATTTATTAGCTGGCCCTTTATAGAAAAGCATTTCTAACCCCCAAAGAAACTTTCAAAGTCACTGAGTAGGAAGTGATAAAAACTGAGTTTAATTCGGTTCTGCCTATTTCTAAATCCCACTTAGGATAGGTGGGCTTTGGAAATACCAGGCTTAGATTCTCAATTCCAACTTGACTACGTGTTAGCTATGAATCTGTGGACTCTGTGAGCATTGATACTGTCTAATGTTCAGTGTCCTCAACAGTAAAGTGGGGATGATAGTCGTATCTACCTGTTAGTGTGACTATGAAAATCAAATGTGTTGATTCACATACAAGTCCTTGTTTATAAGGTCTATTATCTGGTAATTGGTGAAGACATGGAAGTGGTTACTACTTCTGCTATTGCTACTATTACTCCTATCTTTCTATTACTTTTATTAATGCCATAATTACTCTAATACAAGGCATTCCTAGGACTTACACCGGTATTTGACGGCAAAACTGTTATTAGAATGCTATTTCTTTCTTACTACTTAGTACGTTGTTTTTTTGCCCAATGTTTCAGAAATTGTGTGACAACATACTCTGATATCTTTTTTTTTTTTAATTTATATTGAACTAATGATGGTCAATATAGGTCAAAACCAAGACAGTAAATTCCATTATGGCAAAAACTGTGTGATCTGTATGTATGTATGCTTATGTGTGCCAGGGTGTTTGGCACAGACTAGATGCTGAATGATTGTTGAATTAACATTTAAGCATTTATTAAAATGTCACATATGGGGCGCCTGGGTGGCTCAGTTGGTTAAGCGACTGCCTTCGGCTCAGGTCATGATCCTGGAGTCCCTGGATCGAGTCCCGCATCGGGCTCCCTGCTCAGCGGGGAGTCTGCTTCTCCCTCTGACCCTCTTCCCTCTCATGCTCTCTCTCATTCTCTCTCTCAAATAAATAAATAAAATCTTAAAAAAAAAAGTCACATATGAAAGATAAACACAGGTATAAAAAGGCTACTTTATTTTCTAGGGAATAAAAAAGGAAGCGATGTTTTATCTGAGAGAGAATCAATGAAAACTACTTAAATATGATATTTCAAGTCTTAGTAACTAATCCTTTTATCTCTGTTTACATATTGTGTTAGTGAGCAACCTTTTTTTTTTTTTAATTTTATTATGTTTTTGACATACAATTGGCACTACCCTACATTAAAACAGCTAAGGGGATTTTCCATTGAAATTATTTTTCACCCAAGTACAATTTTGGGGAACTTGCATCATTCCATAATGAAGTATTCAACTCCAAATGAGACTGTTAGTCTGCACTGCATAAAGCCAGGTCATTTGTAAGAACTCTGCAGGAACAAAAAGGAGAGTGAAGGAGTCTTATGTGTTTTCCAGTGCTTTTGAAATTAATAGCTGGCACATGTTGAATCATAACACAAGAGTGACAAAACAGGAGATCTATTTTAATAGACTTGAATATATAACTGGAAGGATATAGTTAGAACAGGGAGGAAATGAATTTGACTGTTGATTATTACAAAATGATCTTGATGTAGGTGAAGCTGTACAAGAAAATTACAAATTAGCTACACATGGTACCATAAGTGATCATATTCTTCTTTCTCAGAGTGAAGAGAATCTTTTATTAGATTTGGAAAACAAAGCATCTATTTGACAATCAGCACTGATTGGAAAGTATAAATAGTAACTCGTCAAAACATTCAACTAATTAGGAAACTTTGGAGGAACCCAGTGGATTTTTGAAAAAGCTATTAGATCAAAGGTGGAGTTAACATGGTATTACAATTCAATGAAAATGGAATTCCTTGCCTCTTAAGTACTGGCATACCCTTGATCCACTTATTTGTTAATTCAAACATGCATTGTTTGTTAGATGCTGAGGATAGAAATATGAGTGTCAGTTCAGGCTGCTATAATGAAATACTGCACACTAGACATCTTATAAACAACAGAAACTTATTTTTCACTGTTCTGCAGGTTGAGAAGTTCAAGGTCAAAGTGCCAGCAGATTCAATATCTGGTGAAGACCCAGCTCCTGGTTCATAGATGGGGATCCCTGCATGGCAAAATGGATAAGGGAGCTTTTTGGGGTCTCTTTCACAAGGGCATCAATTCCATTCATGGGTCAACATTCCTGACTGAATTGCCTCCACGAAGCCCTGTGTCCAAATACCATCACATTAGGGATTAGGTTTCAACATATGAATTTCCAGAGGATACAGATATTCAGTCCGTAACAGTGAGATATAATGATTATCCTAAAGTTGATTTTAGTTTATTCAGCAAGACAAGCAAGTAAACATAGTTAATAAGTGCAGTGGTAGAGTTACATGCTAAGGATCATATGGAGTCACAGTGAAGTGGGATACAGAGAAAGGTTCATGGAGAAGGTGAGGCTTGAAGTACTGTAATTTCTTTGCTGATTTTGATATCAGGGCAATCCTGCCTTCATGAAATGAGTTGGGAAGTGTTTATTCTGTTTTCTGGTACAGATTGTGAAGAACTGATATTATTTCTTCCTTATATGTTTAGTAGAATTCACCATTGAAACCATTCCAGACTGAAATTTTCCTTGTGGGAAGAATTTTAACTTTAAATTTAATTTCTTTAATAGATACGAGGTTATTCAGCCAATTTATTTCTTCTAGATTTAGTGTCTTCAAAGGAACATGTCCCTTTTATCTAAGTTTTCAAATTTATTGGCATAAAAAGTTTTATTTGATATTTCCTGATCTTCTAATGTCTATAGGATTTGTAGTAATGTCTCTTTTATTCCTAATAATTTTAATTTATGTCAAAATCTTTTAAAAATTTCTTTGTAAGTTTGGCTAGAAGATAATAAATTTTACTGACTGTTATTCAGAGAACCAGGTTTTAGTTATTTTCTCTATTGCTGTTTGGTTCTTCACTTTATTAATTTCTTAAGATAAATCTTTATTATGTCCTTTCTTTATGCTTTGGAGTTTATATGATCATTTTTCCTTGGTTTCTTAAGGTGGAACCTGAGGTCATTTACTTGAAACAGTATTTCTTTTCTAATATATACAATTAATATTATAGATTTTCCTCTAAACAGTGCTTTCAGCTTCATTCCACAAATGTGATGTTTTATTTTAATTTTCTTTCAATTCAGTATGTTTTCTAGTTTCCTTTGTGATTATTTTATCTATGGATTACTTACAGATGTTTTAATTTCCAAATTATTTGGGTGGATTTTTCTGATAACATTCTGTATTGATTTCTAGTTTAGTATGGTTGTAGTCAAAGAACATACTTTGTATCATTTCAGCTGTCTTAAATTGTCCCAAATGTGGTTTACTTTTATGAACTTTTGTGTACACTATAAAAGGTGTGTAAACTTTAAAAGGTGTGTTCTGCTACTATTGGGTGGAATGTTCTAAAATGTCAATTATAAGACTCTCTCAACTACTGAGAGAAGGGTGTTAAAATATCCAATTAAAATTATGGCTCTTCATATTTCTCCATTTAATTTCTTTTTCTTTCATGTATTTTGTACTTCTTTTTTAAATTTTTATTATTTATTTTATTATTTTTTTAAAGATTTATTTATTTATTTGACAGACAAAGAAGGACACTATATAATCATTAAGGGGACAATTCAACAAGAGGACATAACAATTGTAAATATTTGTGCACCCAACCTGGGAACATTCAAATACTTAAAACAGTTAAAAAAAAAAAAAACTTAAAGGAACTGATTGATAGTAATACTATAATAGCAGGGGACTTTAACACTCCACTCACACCAATGGACAGATCATCTAAACAGAAAATCAACAAGGAAACAGTAATTTTGAATGACACATTGAATCAGATGGGTTTAACAGATACAGTCAGAATATTCCATTCTAAAACAGCAGAATACACATTGAAGTGCATATGCAATATTCTCCAGAATAGATCAAATGGTAGATCACAAAACAAGTCTAAACAATTTCAAGAGTGAAGTTATACCATCTTTTCTGAGTACAACACAATGAAACTAGAAATCAACCACAAGAAAAAATCTGGAAAGAGCACAAATACATGGAGGTTAAGTAACATGCTACAAAACAAAGAATGGGTCAACCAATAAAGAGGAAATTATAAAAACAAATGGAGTCAAATGAAAATGAAAACAAAATGATCCAAAATCTTTGGGATGCAGCAAAAGCAGTTCTAAGAGGGAAGTTTATAGCAATACAGGCCTACCGCAAGAAGCAAGAAAAATGCAAATAAACAAACTAACATTACACCTCAAGGAGCTAGAAAAAATAAAAAGGAATAAACAAAATCCAAATCCAACAGAAGGAAGGAAATAATGGAGATTAGAACAGAAATAAATGATATAGAAATAAATAATAAAAACACAGTACAACAGATCAATGAAACCAGGAGTTGGTTCTTTGAAAACACCAAGAAAACTGATAGACCTCAAGCAAGACTAATCAAAAAGAGAGAACTCAAGTAAAATCATAAATGAAAGAGGAGAAATGACAGCTGACACCACAGAAATACAAAGGATTTTAAGAGAATACTATGAAAAATTATATGCCAAAAATTGGACTACCTAGGAGAAATGGATATATCCCTACCAACATATAAGCTACAAAAATTGAAGCAGGAAGAAATAGAAAATTTGAACAGATGGACTACCAACAATGAAATTGAATCAGTAATCAAGACACTATTAATAAAAGTCCAGGACGAGAAGGCTTTATAGGTGGTGAATTCTACCACCTATGGTGATAGAAGAAAAGATTCTTCTCAATCTTTTCCCAAAAATAGAAGAGGAAGTAAAACTTCCAAATTATTCTATGAGGCCTACATTATCCTGATTCCAATACCAGAGATACTACTCAAAAAGAGAACTACAGGCCAATATCTCTGATGAACATAGATGCAGAAATCCTCAACAAAATATTAGCAAACGAAATCCAACAATACATTAGAAAAATCATTCACCACGATCAAGGGGGATTTATTCCTGCAATGCAAGTGTGATTCAATATTTGCTAATCAGTCAATGTGATATAGCACACATCAATAAGTGAAAGGATAAAAAACATACCATTTCATTAGATACGGAAAAAGCATTTGACAAAGTACAACATCCATTCATGATAAAACCCCCCAAGAAAGCAGGCTTAGAACATACTTTAACATAGTAAAGGCCATATATGAAAAACCCACAGCCAACATCATACTCAATGGTGAAAACCTGAGAGCTTTTCCCCTAAGGTCAAGAAAAAGACAATGATGCCCACTCTCACCACTTTTATTCAACATAGTAGCCATAGCAATCACACAAGAAAAAGGAATAAAAGGCATCCAAATTATTAAGGAAGTAGTAAAACTTTTACTGTTTGCAGATGACATGATACTATATGTAGAAAGCCTAAAGACTACCAAAAAAACTACTAGAAGTGATAAAGAATTCAGTAAGGTCACAGGATACAAAATCAATATAAAGAAATCCATTGAATCTCTATATACTATAATGAAACAGCAGAAGGAGAAATTAAGAAAACAATCCCATTTACAATTGCACCAAAAATAATAAAATACCTAGGAATCAACCAAGAGGTGAAAGACCTGTACTCTTTGAAATATTGATGAAAGAAAACATTGATGAAAGAAACTGAAGACAACACAAATGCAGACACTAGATGCTCATAGATTGGAAGAACAACTATTGTTAAAATGTCTATACTATCCAAAGCAATCTGCAGATTTAATACAATCCCTATCAAAAATGCCAATAGCATTTTTCACAGAACTAGAACAAATAATCCTAAAATTTGTATGTAACTACAAAAGACACCAAGTAGCCAAAGCAATCTTGAAAAAGAAAAAACTGGAGGTATCACAATTCCAGACTTCAGGTAAGTAATCAAAACAGCATGGTACTGGCACAAAAATAGACAACTAGATCAATGGAAAAAGAATAGAATGCCCCAAAATAAAACCTTAGTTACATGGCCAATTAATCCTTGACAAAGCAGAAAAGAATATACAATGGGAAAAAGTCTCTTCAACACATGGTATTGGGAAAACTGGACCAGCTATATGCAAAGGAAAGAAACTGGACCACATTATTACACCATATACAAAAATAAAATGGATTAAGGATCTAAGTGTGAAATCTGAAACCATAAAAATCCTAGAAGAAAGCACAGACAGTAATTTCTCTGACATCAGCCGTAACAACATCTTTCTAGATATGTCTCCTTAGGCAAGGGAAACAAAAGCAAAAATAAACTGTTGGGACTACATCAAAATAAAAAGCTTCTGCACAGTGAAGGAAACAACCAACAAAACGGAAACACAACACTGACATATCCAATAAAGGGTTAGAATCCAAAATATATAAAGAACTCATAAAAATTAATGTCTCCCAAAATAATCTGATTATAAATGGGCAGAAGACGTGAACCCACATTTCTCCAAAGAAGACATCCAGATGGCCAACAGACACATGAAAAGATACTCAACATCACTCATCGTCAGGGAAATGCAAATCAATACCACAATGAGATATCACCTCACACCTGTCAGAATGGCTAAAATTAAAACCACAAGAAACAAGTGTTGGTGAGGATGTGGAGAAATAGGAATCCTCATGCACTGTTGGTGGGAATGAAAACTGGTACAGTCACTGTGGAAGACAGTATGGAGGTTCCACAAAAAATTAAAAATATATCTACCCTACAATCCAATAATCAAACTTCTCTGCATTTACCCAAAGAATGCAAAAACACTAATTAAAGGGATACATGTACCTCTATGTTTCTTGCAGCATTATATACAATAGCCAAGATACAGAAGCAACCTAAGTGTTCATCCATAGATGAATGGATAAAGAAGATGTGGTATATATATATATATATAATGGAATATTATCCAAACATAAATAGGCATGAAATCTTGCCATTTGCAACAATATGGGTGGATCTAGAGAGTATAATGCCAAGCAAAATAAGCCATTCAGAGAAAGACAAATACCATGATTTCATTCATATGTGGAATTTAAGAAATAAAGCAAATGAACAAAGGGGAAAAAAAGAGACAAACCAAAAAAACAGACTCTTATCTATAGAGAACAAACTGATGGTTACCATAGGAGGGGTGGGTGGGGAGATGGGTGAAATAGGTAAAAGGGATTAAGAGTACATTTATTAAGAGCACTGAATAATAGATGGAATTGTTGAATCACTATATTGTACACCTGAAATGAATATAGCACTGTGTGTTAAGTATATGGGAATTAAAATTAAAAAAATCAAATATACTTTAAGGATAAAACAAATCCTATCTGTATTACTCATTAGCAAAGAAAAAAATGATAATTGCTAAGAAAATGGAGGTGGAAAAGTCTCTAGTATGTAGGAACTGCTTTGCAATACATTTAGAATACATATAATTTTGAGTAGAATAAAATAATAAAAATAAATAATAAATTATAAATGCTTCTGGAAGGCTCCTTCTGATCATGGTAAATATGGGAAGGTGATAGGAGAAGGTGCAAATCAGCCACACACATTAGTTAAGAGACAGTTGTAATAGCTAAGCTTGAGTGGATCAGAACTGCACAAAGACAGTGATAGATTGGGGTTGGGAGGGGATGTTTTTAGCTCTTTTCTTTCATATAAAGAAGGAAAAGGTAGACTAAAATCTCTGTGGTAAGTAGTTTCTAAAATGTCTCCCAATGATCCCAGTCTCTCAGCATTTAAATTCTTGGGTAATCCCCTCTCCTTGAGTATGGGCTGGACCTAGTGACTTGTTTCTAAAGAATGGAATAGAATAGACTTACTCTAAAGAGTGGCAACAGTGATGGGGTGTCACATAGAGATTGTTAGAAAAGACTGACTTCATTCTTGATCCTTCTCTTTCTTATTGTATCTGTTTATCTGTCTATCTATCTGGAACTTCTCCTTCACCCATTCTGATGGAGCAAGATGCCATGATATGAATTGCTCCAAGAACTGAGACCCTCAGTTTAGTTGCCTAGGAAGAGGTGAATTCTGCCAAGGACCACATGAGTGAGCTTGGAAACAAATCCTTCCCTAGTCTGATGACTATAGTGCTAACCGAGATCTTTGTTGCAGCCTTGTGAGAGACGCAGAACCAGAAGGCACAGCTAAGCTAGGACTGGATTCCTGACCCACAGAAACTATGAGATGATAAATTTTGTTGGTTTAAGCTACTAACTTTTGCAGTAATTTAGTATGTAATAATTGATGACTAATACAGTGTCTCATTTACTTCTTCTCCCTCAACGCCTCCAAGAAATAATATATTAAATATCCTCTTGAGAATTTTGATGCTTAAGACAAGATAAATGTATCTCTTTGGTTTTCTTTCAGTCCGATTTACAATAGCATTCCATTATTTGAATAGCTTGTGATAATTTTCATAGGGCTTTCACAGACATCTATAATAATATTGCAACCTGTACTTTATTATCTCTATTTTACACTGAAGAAACTTTGGCTCAGTATAGTTAGAAGATCTAATAGTCACAACTGTCAGGGAAAAGAGATTGACCACAAGAGAGCTGGGTCTAACTCCCAGCCATGAACACAATAGTGTATCACCTCTGAAATGACATAACATTTAATGTTAGGAAAATCATGGCAGAGGTACCTTTTGTTCACCAAATATGGGCCTTTCCACATTGCTCAGGCCTCTTTTGGTCATATAGCCCTACCGTAATTCCCTGTAAAGAGAAGAGGCCTTCCCACCTCTGGGCTGAATCATCCTAATCCTGGTGCCCAAACCTTCATTGCTCTCCTCTGCCACAGTGACTTCAGAGGTCCTGGTTCCAGGGGGCACAGCCACAGAAAAGTAGGGCCTCTGTCAGCCTGGATCCCCAAGGACAGTGTGGATCAAGGCTCTCTGCTCACTCCTGATAAGTATACACTATGAGTAAGAAATCAGCTTTTTGATGTTAAACCACTGAAATTTCAGAGTTAAATTTTATTGCTGAATAAACTTACCTATCCTAAATATAGCACAGAACTGAACAAATATAATTCCAAATGAGCAGGAAAAGTTCTATTCTCTCCTTTACCTGAAGATTTATAGAGTGTGTTACTCTCCTAAAGTAGATTTCCTTCCTTCCTTCCTTCCTTCCTTCCTTCCTTCCTTCCTTCCTTC